>NW_004526307.1:6061-6575 GCF_000260255.1 Octodon degus
TGCTATGCTACTGAATTTCTGTATTAATTCTAGTAGCTTCTTGGTGCAGTTTTTTGGGTCTTCCAAGTAAAGTATCATGACACCTGGCAATAAAGATAATTTAACTTCTTCTTTGCCTATTCTTATTCCTTTTATTTCTTTCTCTTGTCTAATGTCTGTAGCTAATGATTCCAGAACTATATTAAATAGGAGTGGTGAGAAGGACATCCTTCTCTTGTACCAGATCTAAGAGTAAAAGATTTCAGATTTTTCCCATTTGGGATTATGTTAGCTGTTGGGTTTTCATAAATAGCTTTTACCATAATGAAATAGAGGCCATTTATTCCAATTTTTTTGTAGGACTTTGAACATGAATGAGTGTTGGACTTTGTCAAAAGCCTTTTCTGCATCAATGGAGATGATCATGTGGCTTTTAGTATTCTCTCTATTGATATAGTGTATTACACTTATAGATTTTGAATATTGAACCATCCTTGCATCCCTGGGATGAATCCTACCTGGTCATGGTGTATGA
>NW_004526308.1:0-6868 GCF_000260255.1 Octodon degus
AGTTGAATGAATTTCTGCTCTAATATTTATGATTTCTTCTCATCTTTGTGTTCTGGCTTTGGTTTGCTCTTCCTTTTCTAGTTGTTGGATGTGCAGCATTAGGGTGTTTATTTGTTCCTGTTCTGTTTTCCTAATGTGTGAGTTCACAGCTATGAATTTCCCTCTGAGAACGGCTTTCATTGTATCCCATAAATTCTGATAAGTTGTGGTTGAATTTTCATGGAATTGTAGATATTGTTGAATTTCTTGTTTAATTTCACCTGTGACCCATTTGTTGCTTAGTAGAATGTTGTTTAATTTCCATGTATTTAGGAGTTTTTTCTGGTTTCTTTCATGGTTTATTTCCAGTTTCATTGCACTGTTTTCAGATAATATGCATGGGATAAGTTCTGTTTTCTTGCATAGACTTAAGTATGACCTGTGGACTAGTATGTGGTCTATTTTAGAAAATGACCAATGTGCAGCTGAGAAAAATGTGTATTCAGCCGTGGTTGGGTGGAACACTCTGGATATGTCCAGCAAGTGTATTTGTTCCAAGGTCTGGTTCAGTTTGGCTACTTTTTTGCTTTTTTTTTTTTTCTTGTCTGTTTGACCTTTCTTTTTGGGATAAGGAGTTGTTAAGTTCTCCTGTTAAGATTGTAGTATTGGATATTAAATTTTTCATGCCCATGAAGATTTGTTTTGTATAGTTGTGTGCTCCTATGTTTGGTGCATAGATATTCATGAGTGTTACCTCTTCCTCTTGAATTTTTCCCCTAACCAGTATATTGTGGCCTTCTTTATTTCATTTGATCATTCTTGGCTTGAAGTTGAGACTCTCTGAAAACAGGGTTGCTACCCCTGCTTTTTTCTGCAGTGCTGGGGCACGTAGTATTTTTTCCATCCTTTGACTGTAAGCCTATGAATTTCTTTATGAGTTAAGTGTGTTTCTTGTGTACAGCATATTGTTGTATTTTGTTTCCTAATCCACTGTGCCAGTCTATTTCTTTTAATTGGTGAATCCATTTACATTGATGGCTATAATTTCTATATGTTGCCTTGTTAACACATTTGACATGTTATTTACCTGCTGTTGTTTATTCCTTTTTGTCGTGTGTTTAATTGTTTGCCCTATTTAGTGGATTCCTTCAGTTCTCGTTTGTGGAGTTCTGATCATTTTCATCCCTCTCTAGAACGTCTTTCAGTCTTCTGTGTAGGGTTGGCTTTGTCATCATGAAATTCTTTATTTGTTCTTTGTCATGGAAGTATTTCACTTCTCCATCATACCTGAAAGAGAGTTTTGCAAGGTATAGTAGTCTGGGTTGGAATTTTGTTTTCATAGAGGATGTGAAGTACTCTGCTCCATGCTCTTGCCTTCATGGTTTGTGAAGGGAAGTTGGCCATAATTCTGATGGGTTTTCCTTTGAATGTGATTTGCTTCTTTACTCTAGCAGCTTTCAGTATATTATTCTTGTGCTGAATTTCTGGGATCTTGACTATTATATATCTCGGTGTTGAATTTATTTTGCATTCTGTATTCTTTGGTTACCTGAATATCAGATTGTTGCCCCATATTGGGAAGTTTTCTGCTATTACTTCTGCCCATATTCTTTTTATATCATTTGTATTGACTCCTTTCTCATTGATGCCTATTAGTCTCACATTGTTCTTTTTTTTTTTTTTTTTTTGGTGGAACCAGGGATTGAACTCAGGCCCTTGCACTTGCCAGGGAAGCGCTTATTCCACTGAGCCATCTCCCTGGCCCCTACATTGTTCATTTTTGTATCATCTTGCAGGTGATAATTTTTTTTTTTTACTGCATCCTAGTTGTTTTTAAGAGATCTTTTCTTGCCTTTTCACTAGCTGCACCAGTATCTTCAGGATCTGAAACTCTGTCTTCACTTTCACTCAAACGGTTTTGCAGGCTTGTGATTGAGATTTTAAGTTCCTCTGTATCTCTTTGACTCTGCTTCATGTGATCTATTTCCTTCCTTTATTGCTCATTCAAGGAATCCATCATTTTTCTAATCTCTATATATTTTTTCTCATTGTCTTCTTGAGAAGCAGTTTTTAATTCTTTCACTGCAGAGTTTTTTTTCAGATTGGCTTTCCTCCATGTTTTTCTGGGTTCGATTTTTTTTCCTCAAAAACCCCGAAGTCAAAACCTGCCTTTTTTATTTCAGAAATTAATTCTCCTCTGAGTTCCTCTCTACCTTTCTGCTTTTGTTTCTTTTCTTCAGACACTGTTAATTCATTCATTTCAGCTGATGTAATGTCCTCTGCACTTGTTCTGGGTGGGCTTGAGGCCAGAGATTGCATTTTGCTCCTTCTGTTTGTCATTTCATATAGCAGTGACCTCTGACCTTGATGTAGAGCTTTGGTGCAGTTATAACCTTAGCACTTACTGAAATTCAGGTGCACATCTATTAAGTTTGAGTTTATCTAGTTATGTCTGGCTTGGGTCTAGCTGTTGTGTTCACCTCCTTCCTGCTGTAGCCCTTGGAAGTGAACCTGTTGTACTCCTCTGGCACAACAGTGAGCCTGTGGTGCCCCTCTGTTGTGCCCCTTGCCCAGGGAGTACAAGGGAGTGCAGAAGCTCTCCAACACACTGGCTGGAACTGAGATTGGGCTGGATCTGAGGATCCTGAGAGTGCAGCAGAATGTCTCACTCACCGGCCAACTTGGGTTCAGCGTCTCTGGAGGGGTGGAGAGGTCTTGAGGGGATGGCAATGGGTCTCACAGATGTATGCCTGGGTTTTGGTCTGGAGAGGTCCCATGGGCACAGGGAAGCCTGGTTAATTGAATGTTAATTTCGCTCTTCATCTCTGGTTATGGTTTGTTGCTCTGAAGTCTACTTTTCCAGCATTAATATAAGTAGTTCAGGTTTTGTTGGCATAGATCTTGGCTTTTGGCTTTGTTTTACATGTATCCTATCTATGTCTTCATGTCAAAACTAGATTTATGGAGACAGCATTTCATTTTTTTTCATTAAATAGTTTGTCTTGTGTTTGGAGGGCATTTTCATTTAAGGTAATGATCACCAAGTTTATATCTACTTTAGCATTCAAAATTTGTTTAAGATTTGCTCTTTCTGGTTTTGTTCCTGTATTTTTAATTTTTTTTTTGTATTTTTTGTTCCTGTCTTTGTTTAGTTCCTGCTTTATCTTTGTATTATTTAAATTTTTTAGTATCTAACTTTAATGCATCTATTGGAGTTAGATTATATTTTTTTGTACAATTTTTTGTTTTGCTTTGTATACTTGCATTGTTTTATCTTTTTCAACAAATGTGCATTATATGTATAAGAAACAAAGGCAAGCTGCAAGGTATTAAGTAGAAAGTCTAGGAGATGGAGGCATAATTTCTCACCGTGTAACCTATGTAACCCTTTGTAAATTATTTTTATAAAGAATGTATAGAAATTCTGAGGGTTAAGAACTGTACCGGTGAAAGCTGTGGGGATAGTTGATGAGAGAAATGCCAAGTCGGGATTGTAACAACTATGGGAGAAGAGACATTTTACTGAGTTGAAAGGGAAATGCACCTGCCTGGAATATGTGTTCAGTCAAGGGAGTAGAACAAACCTCAAACACACTAACATGTTACCATCTGTCCTAGCCTGTGTCCTGAGGAATGCTCAGTTCCCTGTAAAATGTTTCCAAGTAGATTTTTTAGTTTTAAAAAAAGTCCTCTGGATAAAGAGATTTGTATCCCCAAACTACATCCCTATTTTGGGTAATGTAAAATCCTATTAATATGTAGATCTTCTGTGGATGGAATATTCGAGTCCCTCTGAGTTTGTTTGTTGATACGTGGTAAAGCCTTACTTTGAGGCATGTCTGTTGAAAGCATTTCAGGAAGAAAAGGACTTTGGAATCAGTGTACTGAATAAGGACAGACTGAGGTTCCCGTGTGGGTGGGATAATCCAGACTGTCGGCGGAGGCCTGTGTGGACCAAAATGTCAGGGGAAAAAGGAGTTTCCTTTCTCTTTTGGAGCTAGAGTCCATGTATTTTAGTCCTCAGACATCAGGTTCTCCGGCCTTTCGGCTGTGTACTGAGATTCGACATCAGCTCCCCTGTTTCCCAATTCTTTGTATGAGTCCTGGCACTCTCTTTTTCCTCTTTCTTTCTTTTTTTTTCTTTTCCCTCTTTCTTTAGCTTGTAGAAAAGGGGGCTCCTCAGCCACCATAATTATATAATAATCATACCAGCAATAGTCATGTCGTCATAATCAATTCCCGTAACAAATCCCCTTTACACAGCTATCTTTCTGTGTAGCCTGAAAAATCCACTTGGCCTACTTTTCTGCATAATTTTACCATAGTACCTCATCCCAGAGGTCCTAGAGAGCTGCCCACCACTGAGGAAAAGACATCTAAGAACATAGAATGCAGCTCACACTAGCAGCAGCCTGCTGGTGTCTTGAACTCAGGACATTGCACTTGCCAGGCAGGTGCTTAGACTGCTGATCTATGTTCCCAGCCTCTAGGTATCTTAAAAGCTACAAAGAGAGTAAGTCATAGGACTGGGATTTAGACCCATCTGTCTGATGTGAAAGGTCATCCTGTGAGTTACAACATGATATTGTCATTGTCTATAAATCATCAACGGTATATGAATGCTATCATTTCTGTTAAGAAAAATTTGCTATAATAAAAGGAATTCTAAGGTATGATGGGTGGAGGATGAAATTCTAATGTGTCAAGCCTGAGTTTCTCACATGTAGAAAGGGTTTGACAGCACTCAGAGTAATGCTATAGGGTAGATGTCGAACACATTGACCAAAGTTATTGCCATAGGCAGTGAGGAGAAAAGCCAGAATTTGACTGTTGGTGGTGCTCAAGCTTCCTGGTCTTGTCCCTGTTCCTGCCCCGGCCGCCTCTTTCTGCCCTTCTTCACTTTTCTTCTGACATTGATACCTATCTACAATGGAAAAAAAGAATTTCTATACCCAGGGAAAGGGACAGGTTTATTTTTATTCTATTTTATTTTATTTTGTATATTTTTGGCAGAATCGGAGATTGAACTCAGGCCCTTGCACTTGCCAGGGAAGCGCTTATTCCACTGAGCCATCTCCCGGCCCCTAAGGGACAGGTTTAGAGAATGCAAAATTCTCCTCAGTTTGATCTGTCATCTGGTAACCACCTTGCCTGCTTGCTATGGATCGCCATGCACATGGCAGCGTACAATGGAACAGAAGATGGGGGCCAGGCAGGGACTGCACTCCCCTGGTTCCAAGACTGACCTGGTGCAAGTGCCAGATTCTGATTCTCTCCCTCCACATCGCTGGCTCTGCAGCCTGTGCCCTGACTGTTGCACCGAGGTGGGTTGCTGCCCTTGCTATGCCTGCCTTTGGTTCCCAGAAGAAGATGGGTATTTTCCACTCTTCTTCTGAAGAGACAGCTGAGGCCTGTGGAGAACACCCCTTGGCCCCAGACCTGGGACTCTTCCTTTAAGTCTGTGTTCTTATAGTCACTGAGTGACTTCAGGTCCATTCATGTGCTTCGGGTTCTGAAGATCAGTCAGTGCTTACTAGAGAAACAAATTTAATACAAGATATACAAATGTATAGGAAGTGTCAAGATGGGTTTGCAGTAGCCACCCAGGAACAGGTGTAGAAGTTCCCCAAGGTCTGTCTGCACTTTGGAGACCTGAGAGATTTGTTCGAAGTCCTGGAGCTCAGTGTAGTGTCCTGGGTGAGTCCATATCAGGAGGCCAAAGGGTCTGCTCCAGAAGGCTGTGTTTGAAGCCAGGTGATGGCATCCAAGGTGACAGTGAAGACTGGAGCTCCTCCCAAGAAACACCCAAGTCTCCCTTCATCACCCTTGTATACCGTTCTGGTGATATTCCTCCCTAGGCTGGGGCTTCCACACTCAGTACTATGCTAAGCCAGTTCAGTGGGATGTTTCCTACTCAAGCTGATGCAGCCAGCCATCACACCTGGGAATGAGCATAGGCCCCAGGCACAGAGGGCCTGCAGAGCACCTCGAGGGGTGCTTTACCTACATGTGACTATTTGCCCCTGGTTTTCGCAAAGCTGGGGTGGCGCAGGAGACTTGGTCGGCAGAGATGACCTTGCTTAGGGGACAGATTGCCTCCTCTCTACTCAGCGCTGTTCAGTGGCTAACTGCTCAGGTGACCCAGTAGGCCAATATCACCCTCCGTGGGGGAATTGTGATCTTCAGTTCTGCAGTATCTCAAATAGGCTGGAGGTCAGGGTGGAGGCAGAGCATCTCCTCTTTGGTATGAGGATTTCTGCTCAGACAACAGTAACAACACTTGTATATGGGTAGGTAGGTGTGCCAGGTAAGGCTTGAGTCTTCCATAAGTATTGGGGAAATGTTCAGTCTTCTGGCATTTTTCTGCAGCATACATTTGGGGCTGGCTGCGGCAACACAAGTGCAGAACTTGCCTATTCTTCCTTGTCATTTCACATAGTATTGTCATTTCCTAACACCCTGGATGATGCATGCAGGGCTGCTGTATCTATTAGACACCATGGGCACAGTTTCACTGGACCAAGAACATGTATAGGTTCTAAGGAATATTGGAAACTTTGGAAAATTATTATCTACAAAATAAAAACCTACAAAACTCATTAATAGCCATTGTCATGACTGAACATTATCACTTCCACTCTAGACTCTATCACATTTGGGTAATTTTTATGCAAAATCATATTTTATAGAGATGGTGGTACATTTTAGTATTTTTTTATATTCTGTGAGGTAGAATTAATCTTCAGTTTTTAATTCATTGCTGAGCTTTGCTTTTCAGGTTAAAGTGACCTAGGCTTAGAAAGAGAGCTACCTTGGAAACAAGGTGTGTGTCCCCAGAAAGGAAGGCTGACCACTGTGACAAACAGCCACCTCATCTCTGTGGCTTGTC
>NW_004526309.1:0-1113 GCF_000260255.1 Octodon degus
CTGCCATCTCCAGACCAGGGAACTCAACGTGGACAGACTCCCAAGTAGGCATGGAAAGCTGATTGGGCACTTACATCCCACTCAGAGCTGCTTCGTAGTGGCTTTTTTGAAAAACTATGTGTGCTACAGTAAATATACAAGTAAAACTCTACCACAAAAATAAGCTTTACTTGAATGATTATACGCAAGGCAATTTACAAACATGAAAGCAGCACATTCCATATACAAGATCAGTTACACTGCTCACATGTGTGTTTTGGTTTCCTGACTGTTTGGGTCACACATACATGACATTTTGCTGGTCTCTCTATCTTTTTATGAGTTTCTTGTGATGTCTAAGCTGTCTGCATACTGGTCTGCTCCAGGATTTTTTTGCAGTTTTCTTAGGAAGATATTAATACTCTATTCTCTGTTGTAGGGAACATTTAGTTCTGATTTTTAGGAAAACTTCTCCAAGATACTGTGTACTTATTTTTTTTGTAGGAAACTATACCTGGTATGTTTAGGATCAAGTAAAATGCAACCACTAGCCAATACTTTGCAGTTCGAATGATATCATAGCTACTTCATGAGTCCTCAACAACCATCTTCACAACCTGTATTCTAATAAGATTGAAAACAGGAGAAATGGAGAGATTTCTGGATACATAAGAGTTTCCAAAGATGGCCCTAGAAATTTTAAAAATTCTGAATAAATTAATTACCATCAATGAAACTGAAGATGTAATTTAAAACTAATAAAGGAAATCCCACGTTCTCACAGATTCATGGCACAATTCTACAAGAAATGTAGAGAAGGCCTAATGCCAGTACTTCTCAAATACTTTATGGACATTGAAAGAGAAGCAGTACTCCCAAACTGATTCCCGTAGGCAAGAATTACCTGATACCAAACCATAGGATGAATCAACCAGAAAAGAGTAGTACAGGCCTATCTGCCTCATGAAGACTGGACACAAATATCTTCAATAAGATACTGTCAAACAGAATGACACAAATCACCAAGATTGTACACCATGACTAAGCAGGATCTATCCTGGGGGTGTAGGGATGCTTCCACATATGCCAAAGAATGGAAGGAATAGACTGGGTGTAGTGTGCCTCCCTGGAATC
>NW_004526309.1:2827-4568 GCF_000260255.1 Octodon degus
ATCCTAATTGGTGATTCTTTGAAATATTACCTTTGAGTTGGATTTTTGTTCATGAGATCTCCCCTTACTCCATGACTTCAAGATTTCCACCTACAATTTCAATCTGACAAGCGTATGTTCATCTTGAATGTCCATTTCTGGACTAGGTCTTTAAATTTGGGGGCCTTAGTGCTTTTTAGTTCTTTATAAATTCTAGAGAGCAGACCTTTGCTTGCAGTGCTGTCATTTTGGTCTTCTGAATACGGGCTGCTTCTCAGTACATGGCAGTTGCTGCCGTGCTGTGTCTCTGGTAGAGATGACTGTTTACAAATGATGTGGGGGGTCCATGAAAGCAGGAGATGGGAAAAGGAGTTTCGTGGGACTGCCCTGCTACAATGTTGTATATGGTTAGATTTCTGGGCTTATGTGTAAACATATATAATTCTTTATTCCTATTTTTAAAATATATTTACATTTTAAAAAATTTTTCATCATATTCTGTATGGTGTTAAAATTTAACTTCTTAATACTTGATGAAAAATACCTGTTTCATGCTGTGCCTCAGATGTTTGATATTTGGACAGTGAGGTTAGCTCAACAGCTTTGGTTGTATAATAATTACAATAAGCTGCTCTTCTGGAGGGTTAACAACCTAAGTTTGCAGACCAAATATTAGAGAAAAAGGAGGGCCGCAAGGAAAGCTAACATTTTGGCCCTAGCCTTCCAAGGTCAATTAAGACTTAGGACATATGAGAACTTGTACTGTAACATCATGTAACTCAGTTGTGTCCCAATGTCTTTGATCAAGGAGATTATGGGGCCACAGAGGAAAGTGATCGATGATGTAGTGTACCTAAGGAGAGTCACGTGGAGGGAAAACACCCTCTCAGGCTTTCACAGAGAACAAATTGGCCAAGCAATGGCTGTGACTCATCCACATAGCTGACACTGCCAAAGGTTCTACAATCTGAGGTACAGGGTCACAGGATAAATCCTGAGTAGATTTGACTGACCTTATCAGATCCAAATGCTACATTTCTTGTTACATAGGTCTTGCTTCATCTTAGTCTTATCCATCCAGCTGAAAAGTATAAAAACAAAGTACAAGAAGTAAAGCCATGTTGTTATGTTGAGGTGTGGAGGACTCAGGTCAACAACTTTGGACATTGCCCTTCAAGCGGGAGACCCAATACTATTATGGACTACTGCACTGTTTTGGAATATTTGGTGAGTTCACATACCTATAGTACTTAAATGATGGAAGTAAACAAAAAAAGGGGATACAGATGAATAACCATTTTGTATCTATGTATTGAAAATGGTTAGGACAGATGTATAGCTACATTCTCTTAAGTCAATGAATAGAGGGATTTGTTCTAATACTGTTTGTTAATAGGATACCATCTCTTCATCTTGTATAGCAAAGAACCACCAGGAAGACAGTATGCAATGTGTTGATTATTGGAACTGTCCTACCAATTTGATTTGAAACTGTCTCATTGCTATTTATTTCTTAATAAAATTATGGGGGAAGAAAAAGCAAAAAAGCTCTGCTCCATGAGTTACAGCCTTTACCTGCAGAAGGGCACCCAGAGCTCAGGAGGTACCCAAGGGGCCTTCCCCCTGACAGCCTGGGTGGGGACCTCGCAGCTGGGAGAGGCCAGGCGGGGATCAGCGAACCCAGTCCCCACTTGGTTGAGGGACCAAGAGAAATGGAGCGAGCCTTTGTCACTGCCCCCTGGACAGTTCCAGCGCGAGTGGG
>NW_004526309.1:6320-6911 GCF_000260255.1 Octodon degus
ACAACCTCCCAAATGAGTGTACAGAGAACACTAAAATAAAAGAGTTAAGGGCCGGCCAGATAGCTCAGCAGGGTGGAGTGCCTGCTTATTCAGAGCACAGCAGCCAGGTTCGATGCCTCCTGTGCATATGCCCCCAGCTGGCTGAGATGCCATTGAGACTGGGCCTTTGGCACATGTCATCCCAACTTTTGGGAGGCTGAACACAAGCAGAACATGACAAGTCAGATCTACATACTGAGGCCCTATAGACCCTGTAGACCCTGTCCTAAATACAAACAAATAAGTTAAGTGGAATGATTTTAAGGCTCCAGGATGATAAAAAATTGCACAGATTTTGAGATTTGGCAGAGGTTAAGACAAAGACATCCTCTGGGTGGCCAATATCTATTTAATTATCAAAGGAGGAGAATACTGAAGAGTGTGGACATCTGAGCAAGACCATTCACGGACCAGGAAGTGCACTCAGTAATTTCTCCACTAATCCATCATGTCCACTTAGGAGAACTATGTTACCTCCAGGAAGGCCTTCCCCACAGGACTGAGATGTCTGCAGCTACAGTCCTTGTCTAGTTAATGGAGCTTGGAGCAGGC
>NW_004526310.1:0-2150 GCF_000260255.1 Octodon degus
TAACTTACTACCCATAGATATTTCATCTATGTTTTTAAAATAAAGACAATTTAATATCCTGTCTATGCACAGTAAATTTTGTGGAAGAATGGGGCTTTACCTTACTAAACAAAATCTAATCTCTACACTGTCATTTCATAGGTAAAATTAACACACAATTAAATAGTGGGATATGGTCTTCATTTTAGAAGAAATTCAAACTTTCAATTAAGATGATTTAATGAATACACAATGTTGAAAAATATGTTACAGAGGGGACAGGATGAAAGATTTTCCTTAGCTATGTATGGTATTTACCATTTAAAATTAATCTAAAAGTACATTTCTATTAAGGCCTCAAGATACAGCATGAGAGGGCTTCATACAAAGTATTATTATGGAATCCTACTGAATTAGCTCTATTTTTGGCCTGTTTCAGCTTGAAAGTCTTTATTTTCAAATAGATTGCAAATATAGACCATTAAGTCTTTGCAAGAGTTCTCTATTTTTGTCATATAAAAATTAAATTATTCCATAAATAAAAATTTCTGGCCACATTACCTTTACTCTATGTGTGGGTAAAGATTTATGTTTAAAATTGTTGTTCCCTGACTCACTTAAAAATTAAAAATAAACACTCATGTATTTTAAATTTTTTTTTGCCTTTTGGTGGTAGGAACATTCATTTATTGCTCTATCTAGCTACCAATGAAATAAATAAAATTAGCCTTTGGAAAGTTAAGTTACAGCAACAAATAACTTCCATATCTCAGAGCTTTGCCTTTTTCAAACTTTGCTAAACTTTCAACTTAATTGAAAGTTTGAAGGCACACCCACACTTTAAGGAGCTGTTCTACTACTATGGTGGATCCTGGCAGGTATCACCACCATGTCTACTGCTTCTTCATATATGCTCTTCTGTTGGGACCCTTACTACTAAGTTCTGTCTCTGGGAAAACTTTAGTCATCCTGCTATATAAGATCATTGACTTGCTCTTGCCAAGAAAATGTAAAGGTAAATATTACATACAAGGTCGTAGCAAACTGTAAAGCCATTGCAAAATTTTACCACAGCATTGCCTCCCCAACACAGGACCAAAATGCTCCAAATAAGCCCTTCAATTTTGTTTTTGCTTTACATAAACATCTTTTTCACCTGAAAAAAGTAACTATTTGAGAATGTAATGGTAACTTTTGTCCCTGAAAGCTACTGAGATATGGGAGCTATTTATAACTGTAACTTGACTTTCCAAATACTAATTTAGAAAATGTCCCAGTGTCCTACGTAGCATAAAAGCTTATTTACAAAAACATACTTCTTCAACATTTTCTTCCCTTCTGTTGATGATTTTATTTTGTAATTGAAGTTTGTAACTCCTTTCTACAGCTTCTATAAATTCCTTCATGATAGACTACATGGTTTTTGTCATGCTCAACCTACAATCTAGTTTATAAAAATGTTGTTTTAAATGTTTATGAGATGCCTGATCATGGAATTAAAGCTTAGTCAACTACAAGTCAGAGGGGTTGAATGGGGTAGTGAGAAGAACATGGAGGAAAAGGAAAGAATAATAGCAGAATAACAGGTAAGGGTGTTCCCACATACACCAAGGTGCTGCCTCTGCCTTTAAAATCCTTTATCTTTCCTTTAAGTATTCCTATGTGCCTACCATCCTTACCCTTCTAATGAAAATGTTCATAGACTTGATGTAGTGATAATTTCTCATTTTTCATGAAATATTTGCATTATCAATTTCTTAAGTTTTAATTATGTGGCTTTTATCAAAGAAGACTCCAGAAAAATGGAAAAACATGATTAAAATAATTTTGACTAGGAAAAAATTAAATATCAAGACAATTTTGGATAGAGAGTTAACTAGATAGTAAGCCTAATACTCTTGTTAAGTATTATAAAAATATTTTGATATATTTTATTTTGTATCTTTCTATTAGAAAAGACAACTCATTTCATCACACTTTAATTGATTCTGAACTCACTATAAAAGTAACAGTTTATTATGGAGGTAAAAATAGAATTATACTTTAAGAACCCCAATATATTTCAATGACCATATTGTGTGTGTACACAACATGAATTTAAATATGTATAATGAATATTGGAATATATTTACATATAGCATGTATACATGAAGAAAGATATACTAAAGCAA
>NW_004526310.1:2385-4247 GCF_000260255.1 Octodon degus
GTGAGACACTCTTACACCCCTTGGGACCCCCCACTACTCCGCAGCACACCAGCACCCTCCCCACACAGTGACAATTTCTGCCGCATTCTGGGGACCCCCAGATCCAGTGCTTAACTAGTCTCCATGAGTGTATGGGAGAGCTTCCTCTCCCACCTACTCCACCTTATCTCTTCCAGACTCAGTTCAGGCCTGGCATACAAGCCTGGAGTGAAACCCTTCAGCTGAAATCCCTGCAGAGATAGTAGGGGACAAAGCCACCCAGCTACTCCAGGAGCAGAACATCTTGCCAGAGGGGCACAACAGGATCACTTCCAAGGGCAGCAGTAGGAAGGAGCTGAGCACAATAGCCAGACCCAAGCCAGGCACAGCTGGATAAATCCAAACCTTGTAGATCTGCACCTGCATTTCAGTAGGTGCTAAGGTTATAACTGCACCAAAACTCTACAACAAAGGTCAGAAGACAGTGCTACACAAAATGACAATGAGAAGGAGCAAAATGCAAACTCTGACTCCAAGGCCACCCAGGACAAGTGCAGAGGACACTAACACAGAACAAATTGGGAATCACACAGCTGAAATCAATGAACCAACAGCTTCTGAAATAAAGAAACAACTGCACAAAGATATAGAGGAACTCAGACTGGAAATGAAAAAAGAAATCCATGAATTAATAGCATCTGCAGTAAAGAATCAAATGCAGAAACATGTGGAGGAAACCCGATGCCCACCCAGAACAAGTGCAGAGTACACTAGCTAAGCTCAAATGTATGAATTAATAGGTTCGAAAGTAAATAAGCAGCAGCAGAAAGTTGTAGAGGAACTCAGAGCAGAATTCTTTTTTGAAATAAAACAAGAATTATCTGAATTCATAGCATCTACTGTTTCTAAGAAGACATTGATAAAAAAAATAGAAGAAATAAGAAAAATGACAGATTCCTTGAATGAGCAATGCAGGAAAGAAATAGATCGCATGAAGCAGAGTCAAAGAGATATAGAGGAAATTGAAATCACAAAACCATTTAAGTGAAAGTGAAGACAGAGTTTCAGATCTTGAAGATGCTGGTGCAACTACTGAAAAGGTAAGAAAAGATTTCTTAAAAAAAAACTAGGATGCAGTAAGAAACAGTCCATCACCTGCAAGATGATGCAAAAATGAACAATGTGAGACTAATAGGCATCAGTGAGAAACAAGGAGTCAATACAAATGACAATAAAAAAATAAGGGCAGAAGTAATAGCAGAAAACTTCCCAAATATGAGGAAACATTCTGACATTCAGGAAACCAAAGCATACAGAATGTCAAGGAAACTCAACCCAATTAAAAACACATCAAGATATATAATAGTCAAGATCCCAGAAATTCAGCACAAAGACAGTATACTGAAAGCTGCCAGAGAAAAAAAAGGAAAACACATCAGGATTATGGCTGACTTCACTTCACAAACCATTAAGGCAAGAAGAACATGGAGCAGAGTACTTCAAGTGCTCTATGAAAACAAATTACAGCCCAGACTACTATACCCTGAAAAACTCTCTTTCAAGTTTGATGGAGAAGTGAAATACTTCCATGATGACAAAGGCAACTCTACACAGGCTCCTGAAAGATGTTCTAGAAAGGGACCAAAATGATCAAAACTCCATGAATGAGATCAGAAGCAACCAACTAAATAGGAAAAACAATTAAACACAGGAGAAAAAGGAGTAAATGACAACAGTTAAATAACGTGTCCATGATAAGTCAATAAATTTCAGTTATAACCATCAATGTAAATGGACTCAACTCACCAATGAAGAGAAAGAGCCTGGCACAGTGGATTAGGAAACAAAATCCAACAATGTACTGTATACAAGAAACACATTTA
>NW_004526310.1:5727-6632 GCF_000260255.1 Octodon degus
TCTATAAATGTAATACACTATATCAATAGAGTGAAAACTAAAAACCACACGATCATCTCCAATGATGCAGAAAAGGTTTTTGACAAAGTACAACAATCATTCATGTTCAAGGTCCTAGAGAAAATTGGAATAGATAGCCTCTACTTCAATATGGTAAAATCCATTTATGAAAACCCAGAGGCTAACATAATTTTAAGTGGGGAAAATCTGAAATCTTTTATTCTTAGATATGATATAAGACAAGGATGTCCTCTAATACTACTCCTATTCAAAATAGTTCTGGAAGCATTAGGTAGAACCATTACACAAGAGAAAGAAATAAAAGGAATAATGATAGGTAAAGAAGAAGTTAAATGATCATTATTTGAAGATGACTTGGTACTTTACTTAGAAGACCCAAAAAACTCCACCAAGAAGCAACTAGAATTAATAAAGAAATTCAGTAGTGTAGCAGGATACAAAGTCAATACACAAAAGTCAATAGCATTCCCCTACACAGATAACAAACACACTGAGATGGAAATTATAGAAACAATAACTTTTACAACAGCACTGAGGAAAGTGAAATGCCTTGGAATTAATCTAACTAAAAAAGTCAGAGACCTTTTCTAGGAAAATTATAGTACTCTGAAAAAAGAGATCATAGAGGATTTTATAAAATGGAAAGATATTCCATGCTCCTGGATCAGAAGAACTAACATTGTGAAGATGGCCATACTCCCAAAATTTCTGTACAGATTTAATGCAATTCCTATCAAACTACCACCATCATACCTCACAGACCTTGAGAAATCATTCCTAAAGTTTATTTGGGACCAAAAAAGACCTAGAATTGCCAAGGCAATCCTGGGAACAAAGAGAAAGCAGGAGGCATTACAATTCCTGACTTGAAATAATACTACAAG
>NW_004526311.1:0-1225 GCF_000260255.1 Octodon degus
GAAGAGAAACTTAATGATATTATTACCCTACATCATATGAAGCTGAGCCTAACCTCATTACCTGTTTGAATATCAAGCAGGAATTTTGAACACGAATTTTCCATCAAGTATTGATATGCTAAACTTTAAATCCCTACAGATTGTGAAGAAAAAAAGAAATAAAGCAATATTAAAAAAGAATTAGAATAAACAATTACAAATTTTTGCACAGAAATTTAGAAATCTAACCATGTACAGCATTGTAGCAGGATAGTCTTGTGATATTTTTGTTTCTTGTCTCTATTTTTCATTTATTACCCTTTTTTTTAAAACAAACATTTACTTGACAGACAATATGGCATTAATTGATATGATATGAGAAGTAATATGTATTTAGAAGACCAGAATGACAGGCATTCCAATTATGACTCTAGTATTACACATTGCTATCTTCAATGCAATTGCTTAGTTCACAGGTATCAGCATATATAGTTAGTCAGGGTGAGAATTCTACCAATTAATTGCTAGTTTCAAAAACATGCTGAAGATTCTCAGGATTATTTCCTTATCTTGTGCTTATAAATGTATGGTTTTGCCTGTGTCATGTTTCCTAGCTTTTCCCTTGCCCAGTCTTCATTCTTTCATCCTTAAGTTCTCACTTTCCTTTAATTGTGTTATACCTTTCTATTTTTATTTCTTCTTTTGTGTTCTTACACTAGGGAGACTATATGATATTTATACATGTGGATCTCATACATATCACTTATGAGTATATCTTCAAATGGCATCCACTTAAATATAAATGCTTCGAGTTTATCATTCTTTATAGCTGAGTAATACTCTATTGTATAAAAATACCACATCCGTTTTTTCATCCATTTCTCAGGTGACAGGCATCTTGGTTGTTTCCAAGATTTGGCTATCACAAATTGTGCTGCTATAAACATAAATACACATAAATCACTATGATATGACATTTTCAGTTCCTCTGGGAAAATTCCCAGTAGGGAGAGAGCTGGCTTGAATAGGATTTCCAGTTTTAGTTTTTTAAGGAGTCTCCACATTGATTTCCATAATGGTTGCACCAGTCTACATTCCCACCAACAGTGGAGAAAGTTTCCTTTTTCCCCACAGCCTCTCCAAGATTTGTTGTTAGTTGATTTCTTTATGATAGCCATTCTTCCTGGGGTGAGATAGTATCACATATATTTTTTTCCCTTCTCTAATTTCATCCTCTGAGAAGTGT
>NW_004526311.1:4844-6331 GCF_000260255.1 Octodon degus
GTCGGAGGTGGTGGAAAGAAGAGGGGCTTTGCTTTTGTAACCTTTGATGACCATGATTCTGTGGTTAAGATCGTCATTCAAAAATACCACACTGTGAACGGCCACAACTGTGAAGTAAGGAAAGTCCCGTCGAAGCAGGAGATGGTTAGCTCTTCACCTAGCCAAAGAGGTCGAAGTGGTTCTGGAAATTATGGTGGTGGTCATGGAGGTGGTTTTGGTGGCAATGACAGTTTCAGTCATGTAGGAAACTTCAGTGGTCAAGGTGGCTTTGGTGGCAGCCGTGGTGGGGGTGCATATGGTGGCAGTGGAAATGGCTACAATGAATTTGGTAATGATGGAAGCAATTATGGAGGTGGTGGAAGCTATAATGAATTTGGCAATTACACCAGTCAGTCTTCAAATCTGGACTCATGAAGGGAGGAAACTCTGGAGGCAGAAGCCCTGGGCCCTATGGTGGTGAGGCCAATATTTTACCAAACCATGAAATCAGGTAGCTATGGTGGCTCCAGCAGCAGCAGTAGCTATGGCAGTGGCAGAAGGTTTTAAGCACTTCCAGGAAACAAAGCTTAGCAGGAAAGGAGAGCCAGAGAAGTCACAGGGAAGCTACAGGTTACAACAGATTTGTGAGCTCAGCCAAGCACAGTGGAGGCAGCCCGTAGCTGCTACAAAGAAGACCTGTTTTAGGTAATACTCATGCATATGGGCAAAAATCTCAAGGCCTGTATTTGTGACTAATTGTATAGCAGGTAATTTTAGTTTCTGTTCTGTGAAAAGTGTAAAGCATTCAAACAAAGGGTTTTAATGTAGATCTTTTTTTTACACCCATGCTGTTGATTGCTAAATGTAATAGTCTGATCATGATGCTGAATAAATGTGTTTAAAAAAATAAAATAAAATAATCAACTCTTCAATTCACTGATTCTTTGTATTGTTTTCTTACTCTGAAATCCATTTTTTACTCTGATTTTCATAATATCCTCCCTCATTCATGCTCTGGGTTCTAACATGCTCTTCTTTTCCTAAAAGATTAAGATTTATTGTTAGGTTATTTATTTGAGCCCACTATATTTCTCTAAGGTGGGAATTCACCATGATAAATTTTCCTCTTAGGATTGCTTTCAGTGTATCCCAAAAGTTTCTGTATTGTTCTACTGTAGAAAATGTCCATTTTCTTCTTTAATTTCATCTGTGACACATTGATGTGTTTCTTAATTCCCTTGTCTTTCTGCAGTTTTATTGCATCTTTTGCCATTGATTTGCAACTTCATTGTTTTATGATCTGATAATATGTATGGGATGATTTAATTTCTTTGCATTAACTCAAAATCAATGTGGAGATTCTTAAAAAAAACAACAACTAGGATTAAGCAAGATTTGACAATAAAAATAGATAATGTGTCATTCATTGTTAATCAGCTATTCTTGTTTCGCAAATCTATAGTATGTGTATTGTATGTTACCCTCATTCTGTAATTGTTTTTGTTTTT
>NW_004526311.1:7031-8641 GCF_000260255.1 Octodon degus
CGATATATGTATGTATGTATGTACAAAAATTTCTCTTAGTTCATTGAAAAGTAAAATTTATGCCAATATTGTTTGGACAATATTTCATGCCTATATCTTGTAGTCTGAGTAATTGCATTGAATACAGCAAGATACATTTTATTGATTGTTGTCATTCTCTTATTATCTTGTCTTGAAATTCTGTTTTATTTTATCTTTCAAGTAAAGAAAAGATATCTGCTTAGTCTATTTGTTCAAAGATTTGTTTCAGCTCTGATATTTCTTTGTTGTGTTTTTATGTAATTCATCTATTTGTCATAGGGGATAATTGAACTCCCTACTTCAATTATATAATGTGTATTTAATTTTTTGTATATAGCAATGTTTCTCTTACAGTTAGTACACTGATATTTGATGCATGTATATTAATGATTATTATCACTTCCTCTTGGAGTCTTCCCTTAACAAATTTGTAGTAACCTTCTCTGTCTCTTCTGATCAGTCTTGTTTTGAAAGCTACTCTGTCTCAAAATCAAGAAGCTATACCTGGTCTTTTTTTTTAGTTCGTGTCACATGGAACATTATTTTCCTTTTTTTTTTTTTTTGAGATAATATGTTTCTTTTAGGCACCATCTTATTAGACCTTGTTTCTTGAGCAATTCTGCTGCTCTTTTCCTTTTGAATGCTGAACACCATTTACAGTGGTTGTTATAACTGATTGTTATTGACTTATCCTTGTCATATTAACTTTCCTGATATTGGCTGCCCTCCTTTCACATCTGTTTAATTGCTTACCTTGAATGGTGCATTCAGTTTATTGGAATTCATGGAATCACTATCTTCATGTTTAGAATATCTTTTCAGAATTTTTTGGAGCACTGATGTGAGGTCATGCATTTCTGAGAGTGTTATTTGTAACTAATAAAGCTTATTTCTTCCTCAGTGTTGAAACATAATTTTTTGGTATACATCAAACTTGTTCTGAGGATTTTTTTTGTGGGGGGGGCTTATTTCACTTTAAGCTGTGACTTCAGGATTTGTGATGAGAAGTCTGCTATGATTCTGATTGTCTTTCTTTTTTAGGTGATTTGTTTCTTTTCTCTAATCACTTTTAATATTCTGAATTTGTGGTGAATTTCTTGAATTGTGACTGTTATGTGACTCAATGAAATTTTCTGATCATGGCTAGTTAGAGTTCTGTATGCATCACTTACTGTATGGCAAATTCTTTTTCCATGCTTGAGTAGTTTTCTGCTGTTACTTCTGTGAATTTTTTTTAATGTCTCCGTGCCATCTTTTGATTTTTCATCAATTCCTACCAGCATTCTGTTATTATTCTTTCCATCATCTATTAGCTATTAGGTTGACTTTTCCTGGTCCCTTTCTATATTTAAAGCCTTTATTTGACAATTGCTAACTGCAAACCTATCTTCTAGTTCTCATATTCTGTCCTGATATTAGTTGTTTCTGCAGTGCTTATTTTTAGTAGGTTTTTTTTTTTTTTGTAGTAAGGATTGAAATCAGGATCTTGCACTTGCCAGGCAAGTGCTTATGCCACTGAGCTATCTCTGCAGCCCTTAATAGTTTATCAATTTATTTTATTTTATTTTTATTTTTTTTATTTTTTATTT
>NW_004526312.1:0-1083 GCF_000260255.1 Octodon degus
GGCAGAAATTCCTACTCGGTGGGAGTGGTGGGGGGCGGCCCGAGGGGGCGGGAGGGGGTCCGGCCCATGCTACACCTGGGCTGGGACTGGTCCTGCCGGCGCAGGGTAGCAGGAAGCTCTCCACACACTCACCGGACCTGGGCTAGGACTGGGTCTCCCAGAATCACTTTTGCTAATTCTAAGTGTCTTCTCTTTGCAAATGAATTTTAAGCATGTTTTCTCTAGTTCTGTGAAGTATTCTAATGATATTTGTACTGAGATCACAGCATATCTGTATAATTCTGGGACTATGGCCATTTTCATAATGTTGGTTCTTCCTACTGAAGAGCAAAGAGTATCTTTCCATTTTCTGAAATCCTCCTCAATCTCCTTCTTCAGAGAAGTTTGTAATGTAAAGATCTTTTGGTTCCTTTATTAGATTATTCTTAAGTATTTCATTTTTGGTGCTATGGTGAAAGGTGTGGTTTCCCTACTCTCTGAGTATTTGTATATGGGAAAGCTATTGATTTTTGAGTTTTGAATTTCTATCCAGGTATATAACTGAATTTTGGTATTAAATCTAGAAGTTGGGGTTGGGGAGATGGCTCAGCAAAATAAGCGCTTCCCTGGTAAACGCAAGGGCCTGAGTTCAATGCCCAGTTCCACCAAAAAATTTAAAAATAAAAAATAAAAAATAAATCTAGAAGTCTGTTAGTAGAATTTTTGAGATCTTCTATGTAGAGTATCAAGTTATCTGCAACTAATACTAATTTAACATTTTCCTATCTTCATTCTATCTATTTCTTTTTTGTGTCTAATTGCTATGGCTGTTTCCAGGACTATACTGAAGACAAGTGGTGACAGCGAACATTCTTCTCTTGTTCCTGATTTTAGAGTGAAAACTCAGTTTTTGAGCATTTAGTATGATCTGGGTGTTGCTTTTCCACAGATAGCTGTTAGCAGATTGAGTTCAATACCATTCATTTAATTTTCTCTACAATTTTTATCATACATGTATGCTAGAATTTGTCCAATGTTTTTTCTTCATCTATCAAGAAGTTCATGGGATTTTTTTCCCTTTAGCTCTATTGCTATGGTGTATTA
>NW_004526312.1:1549-3137 GCF_000260255.1 Octodon degus
GAAGCACTTATTCTACTGAGCCATCACCCCAGCCCTGAGCCATCACCCCAGCCCAATATTCTTGATGATATGCTGCATTCTGTTCACCAGTATCTTACTGAAGATCTTTGGGTCCGTGTTCATTAGGGACAGAGGCCTGCAATTCTCTTCTGGCTGGATCTTTCTCTGGTGTTGGGCAATATGTGCTTCCAAGATTGACTTTGGAAGTATTGCTTCTCTTTCAATTTCATTAAAGAGTTTGAGGAATCATGGTGTTATACCTCTAAATCTTGTAAAATTCAGCACTTGGCTTTTATCTTTTGGTAAGCTTTTAATTTTACATGTTTTATCCAAAATAGTTAGGATAGATATGCAGCTACTTTCTCTTAATTCAATGAAAAGAAAGATTTGAACTAATAGTGTTTGGACAGGATAGCATGTCTGCATCTTGTACTATGAACAACCACTATGAAGACAGCAATATGCAATGTATTAATTATGGAAACTGTCTTAATCTGTTGTGAAACTGTCTCATTGCTATTTGTTTCTCAATAAAATTAATAAAAATAATAATTTTACATGTTTTTTCATTAATTAATATTGAGTTATTTAGCATTTTTATGTTTTGACTCTGCTTTTGAAATTCATATGTCTCTAGGAATTTATCCATTTCCTCTGTGCTTTCTGTCATATGAGAGGAAAAGTTCTTGGAGTGTGTGTGTGTGTGTGTGTGCGCGCGTGTGCGCGCGCTCCCCCACACACATGCAGACATGTACACATTTCTCTTCCTTTTCTCTTTTTCCTCCAAACTAACATATGGAGAGTAAGACGATCATTCTCTGTCCTGTTTCCTTCTCTTTTTTCTGTATCTTTTCTTCTAATTTTCCATTTTTAATCCTTTCATTTTTCTTTTCTTTACTCTCCCCTCTTTAATTGGTCTCCCTTTATTTTATTTTTTCTATCAGTGATAGTTACTGTATAATCTTTTTTCCATCTCCCTCCTTCACCACCAATTTCATACCAGTTGTTCTTGCTAGCTCCACCTACCACATAACATACATCTACCACCATTACAATCCCCTGCCTGGCTCCCATTTCCTCCTCCTATACCATAGAGTTGGAAACCTCAATTTTTCCCCCCTCACTTACATTCCTCTTCCACAAACCCCTGTATCTTTACTAATATCTAAAATTAGGAACAAGACAAGGATGCCCACTTTCACCACTTCTGTTCAATAGAGTACTTGAAATATTAGCCAGAACAATCAGGCTATGAGACAGTTTTAAATCAAATTGGTAGGACAGTTTCTTTTTTTTCCCATAAATTTATTGATAAACAAATAGCAATGAGACAGTTTCAAACCAAATTGGTAGGACAGTTTCAATAATTAAGACATTGCATATTTTCTTCCTAGTGGTTATTTGCTGTACAAGATGCAGACATGATATACTATTTACAAACACTATTACAACAAATCCCTCTATTCATCTTGGAACAAGCTTGGCAAAGCACAGGGACTGCGGTTGGATCCCCCAGCACCACATGCCAGCCAGCCCTGCCCCCTGGTGGGCTGAGCTGGCCACACACACACACACACACACACACACA
>NW_004526312.1:3646-4696 GCF_000260255.1 Octodon degus
TTCTTTCTTTCTTTCTTTTGCTCCTCGAATGCCTTCAGGGCACTTTTGGCTGGCTGGAGTGTTGTGGGGATCAAACTACAGCAACCTGAGGCTGACAGCTTTGTGGAAGCAGCCACTTAAAGAACTGAGCTAGGGCCAGGCCCCCTGTGTCTAGGTTTCTGCAGCTTCTTCTTGAAGTAAGCATCAGCGAGGTGTTTGGGGATTTTTACTTCACTGATATCAATTTTTTTTTCCTTTTCTAACATTTATTTTTGAATGAGTTCATAGGAAATTGTAAAAACAGTACCAAGAAGTGTAGTGTAACCTTCACTCAGTTTCTGCCAGTAGTTGTATTTTGTTTAATCACAGTACAGTATTAAATCCAGAAAGTTGACTTTCATGCAGGGTGTGTGTGTGTGTGTGTGTGTGTGTGTGTGTGTGTGTATGGTCCTATTACACCCCATCACAGGCATAGGTAGACCCCACTTATAACCACCATTACAGTCAAAGTGCCGAATTACTCTCTCTCCACCAACCTCTCCCTTCGGCCATCAGCAAACGGTCCCTTGCCACGTCGTCACCCACCCCTAGTCACCAGCCTTTATCTCTGACAACTACCAATTGGCCAAAATCTGCTTTCCAGCATTTCCGAATGGTATGTAAATGCACCCCACGTGAGCGTCCTTTGAAAACTGGGGTTTTCTGCTTAGCCCGCTGCCCTTCAGGCCTATCCACACTGCTGTGCATACATGGAGTTCTCACCGCTGTGTAGAATCTGTGGCTGGATGTCTTCCACCTGCTAGACTATGTGAGGGTGTTTTCTGTACTCAGGTATTACAAAAAAACTATGCGGAACATTTGTAACAGGCTTTTGTGTGTACACTTTCTTTCTTTCTCCCCCTCCATAATTTTATTGAGAGACAAATACCAATGAGACAGTTTCAAATCAAATTGGTAAGACAGTTTCTTTTTTTTCCATAATTTTATTGATAAACAAATAGCGATGAGACAGCTTGAAACCAAATTGGTAGGACAGTTTCAATAATTAACGCATTGCACATTCTCTTCCTA
>NW_004526312.1:6081-6823 GCF_000260255.1 Octodon degus
CTTGCCCCTGTCATGTTTCCTAGCTCTTCTCCTTGCTCTCTTTTCATTGTCTAGTCCTCAAGTTCTTGCTTTCCTTTTAATTGTGTTATACCTTTCTATTTGTATTTCTTCTTTTGAATTCTTATACTAGGGAAACTATGCAGTATTTACACATGTGTGTCTCGTCAGTTTCACTTATGAGTATATCTTCCAGTGGCATCCACTTCAATATAAAGGCTTCAAGTTTATCATTTTTTATAGCTGAGTAACACTCCATTGTATAAAAATACATCTTTTTCATCCATTCCTCAGGTGATGGGCATCTTTGTTGTTTCCAAGATTTGGCTATCACAAATTGTGCTGCAAAAACATAGGCACACATATATCACTATGATATGATGTTTTCAGATCGTCTTGGAAAATTTCCAGTAGAGGAATAGCTGGTTTAAATGGGATTTCCAGTCCAAGTTTTCTAAGGAGGCTTCACACTGATTTCCATAACAGTTGCACCAGTCTACATTCCCACCAACAGTGAAGAAGGGTTCCTTTTTCCTCACAGCCTGTCCAACATTTGTTATTGATTGATTTCTTTATGATATCAATTCTTTCTGGGGTGAGATGATATTTCAATGTTGTTTTAATTTGCATTTCGTGGATCGCTAGTGATGTGCAGCATTTTTTTTTGTATATTTATTTGCTTCTTTAATTTCATCTTCTGAGAAGTGTGTGTTCATCTCGGATGCTCATTTCTGGACTGAGTCTT
>NW_004526313.1:0-6768 GCF_000260255.1 Octodon degus
AGCTCCAAGACACCAGGCATTCTGGCTCCAACCCTACCAGATATTGCTCAGCCCTTTCAGCTATTTACTCATAAAGAAGAGCTATAAGGAGAGTCTTAACTCAGACCCTATGGCCATGGAAGCTCCCTGTGGCCTACTTGAAGTAAGCTGCTGTGTGGGACTGACTGTCTGAAACACATGCCATGGTAGTGCCACTCCTTCAGCCACCCAAATATTTTGAGACTGAGTTATTGTGGGCCAAGTAAAAAACAAAAGCAAAAATAAAAACAATCAAAAATGGGTAACAAATCTTTTCAGGAAAATGTATTTTTGTCTAAACACATGGGACATTTCATGATTTGAAAACTTTATGACAAGACCTATCTGGGAAAGACAGCAATGAATGAACTGCTTGGCCACTATTTCTGTATCTCCAGGCTTTGGACCTTGTGTACCTCAGTGGCCATCAAATGTGTGACATATGCTAACAATAATCTAGTTTCTCTCCCACAATGTAAACCAGGTGTCTTCTGACAGGGAACCTTCCCTTTTGAGGATGTCAAAGTGAACTTTACTAAGGCCAAGTCAATTTTGGGGAACAAAAGTATTTGTTGGTGCTTATTTGCAACTATTCAGGATGGATAGAGACCCTGCCCACCAGAACTGAGACCTCCAGAGAAGTGATAAAAGTACTCATGGAAATAATCATCTCCCAGTATGGAATCCCCATTACAGTAGGCTCAGATAATGGGCCTGCTCTCATGGGTAGAATAGTTCAGAGCCTTTCCAGGGTTTTGGCCCTAAAATGGAAGCTAGATACTGCCTGCTGACCCCAAAGCTTGGGCCAAGTACAGCAGAAGAACAACACCTGGAAGAGTACCCTGTCCAAAATATGCCAGGGGACAGGTGCAAACTGGGGGTCTATGCTTCTGATGGCCCTACTGCAGTCATGCTACACACTATACAGGGATTGGATCACTCCTTTTGATATCCTACTTGGAAGACCACCACCTTTGGTGCCAAGCTTAGAAGGACTATGATAGATGTGAACTCTGAACCTACAACAACTGCAGGCCTTGAAAAGGAGGGACCACAGAAAACTATATTAAAATGTTACCCACTCCCCTGTCATAGTCCTATACTTGCTTTCAACCCAGGGAACCAAATGTTAATCAAAAGTTGGAGGGAAGAAAGAGCCACTCCAGCCCAGAAAGGAGGAGCCATATGATATCATTCTGGCTACACACCCACTTATGTTAAACTTACAGGTTACAAGCTGTGGATTCATTACTCACAAGTAAAAAAAGTGTATAATCAAAGTACCACCAGCCCTGCCTTCCCCCAGACCCAGCACGCCTTAACAGTCTGAATGACTCAGGAAAAAAAAATCCTCTCCAATCACCTGGGAAAATTCCCTGGTTGATATTACAACTCGAGTAGTAATCCCA
This sequence comes from Octodon degus, assembly GCF_000260255.1. Classification (NCBI taxonomy): domain Eukaryota; kingdom Metazoa; phylum Chordata; class Mammalia; order Rodentia; family Octodontidae; genus Octodon; species Octodon degus. The sequence continues at coordinate 1,428 of NW_004526313.1, forward strand.
AAACCAGTGGGGCCACTAGAGATACTGCCTGTTATGCCGCCTCGAGTTCTAGAAATCCTCCTTGAATTCTAAAAATTGGACTCTGATCTCATGCTAACCAAGAATTTAAAGAACATACTGACTCCAGAAGGCTTGCTGATGCTCCCCAATTCAGGAGTACTTCTCTCGAGAAACACTAGAAAATTGATTTTACAAAAATAACTCCTGGGAGAAAACAAGGAGTACCTCCTTGTTTTAGTAGATACCTTCACCAGATGGCCAGAGGCCTATGCCACTTAATCAGAGTCAGCTCTGATAGTGACAAAAAAGTAATTGACAGAGATTATTCCCAAATTCAGCCTGCCCATTTATCTGGGGTCCAAAAACAGCACAGCTTTTATAGCCCAGCCTTAATTGGACCTGTTCTCCTGTTTTGGCTCTGGCTATTAGACCTTGTATCATAAACTGTTTAAGTGTATTCCACAAAGAATTCAGGTAATAAAGTTAATGGTATTGAGGTCTAACTATGAGCCCCATGCACCTCTGTGTAATTCAAGTTATGAAGTTTAGATGAATCAAAGATTTGATTCCCAGATTAAACCAGTGGGGAATGTAATGTATTAACTAGATTTTGCACTTTAACTGTGGGAAATTATTAGAAAAAACTTCGTGTTTCCTGCTATCTACTCTAAGGAAGGACTTCTCTCTCCCTGCTCAAGATCATTTAGTAGTAAATAACTGTTTGTTGTGAAGGCAGCTAGTTGAAACACACTCTCTCCCCAAGCATCTCCTAACAACATAGTCAGGTAATATATATCTTATGTGCTTATTGCTACTGTGAAAAGACCTTTATTTACAAGCAGTTTGCATCTGTGTCAAATGAATGTAGTTTTCTGTTGTTCTGTGCTAGATAACAAACTTGCTTACCAAACTGGATGTGATTTCTGTTACAAATACCCGCTGATACCTATGTTTAATTGCCATTCAGTCTTCTCCTGCATGAGAAATGTCTGATGGACCTGAGCTCAGTAAATAAAAGGATCTATTCAAATTTCTATCTGTCTGATTTGGCTTCTATGCTAAGTGACCCACAACACTGAACTGAAAAGTGCCTTGGACAAGTTAGTGTTTGCTAAAACCAAAGAATGAATTTTAGGAACAAACAGAGGTTATGAACAGAATATATTTATTGGGGGAAAGAAAGCTCCTATCTGAGGGAGCTGTCTAATCCAGGGACTTTTATAGAGGAAAACCATGTAGTGAGGCACGAGGTGGTTGACAAACCTATGGCCAACCAATGAGACAAGCACCATTGCTCAGGTAAAATTGATTAAGTCCAGTACAAAATGAAGAAAGGGTCACAGAGCAAGCAGGCATGAATATGGGAGGTTGGGTTAGTGACTCATTCAGGTCTTTGAAGGTGATTGATACCTATTTAGAATATCAATCTCAGATGCCCATCCCTAAGGAAGTATGTAGCTGTATTTATTTCCTCTTTTGTCTTGAAGTCTGGCCCATATGGAAGTATCTGTCTCTTCCCAGTTGCAAAATCTCCTTGTCTTCCATATGTCTCCTTGAGGGTCTGGCCCTGTCTAACTGTATATATATATATATATATATATATATATATATATATATAGATATATAGATATAGATATAGATATATATATTTCAGATGCCTACACCAATCTCACCTGAGTACCAAAACAACAGCTGCACAGAATAAATAAAAAATCACAAGTTAGAGGATCATATTTGGAAGTTATGATAATCAACAAAGGCACAATAGTGTCATAGGTGTACATCAGTGAGATAGAAATAATGGGAAAAATGAAAGTGTCAGTGAAAGTTGGAGACTCTGGAGGGCACTGAGCATCTTCCATTAGACTCAATTTCATGTCTATGAAACTATATCAGAAAGGTGATTATCTTGGCTATAATTAGCATAATATGAGTATGTTTGTGACTGACAAAGTAAAAGAGGGTCAGAATTTTAAAAGGAAAAGAAAATCTCAGTTTATACTTTGAGGAAACATAAAAGGATAATAACTAGCAAAACATGAATCATAAAATTAAGACTGCTGATGGCAAGATATTCTTGATACAGGGAACCTCCAAATGACATAGGGAGAAAAGCTTATCTCCCTACCTAAAAGGTACCTTCGACGAGTTCATGTTCTCTAAAACAGAAGAATGAATTTTAGGAACAAATGGAGGTTATGAGCAGAATATATTTATGGAGGGAAATAAAGCTCCTATCCAAGAGAGGGACAGGAGGGGGGCTCAAGTAGGTTGTCCCCAGGAAGCTGTCTCTTCCAGGGACATTTATTGGAGCTACAGTAGTGGAGAAAATATGCAAACTCACTTAGGTGGGCATGAGGTGGGACAAAACAATGGTCAATCAATGAGATTACAAGCTCCATTTAGCCAAGCTTGATTGAGCCCAGGACCAAATGAGGAAGCGAGTCACATAGCAAACAGGCATGAATATGGGACAGGGTCTCCTCCTGTTGAGGGGTGGGCTAGTGACTCATTTGGGCTCTTTCAAGGTATTTGATACCTACTTAAAACATCAACCCCTGATGACTATCCCTAGGGATATATGTAGCTGTGTTTCCTCTTTTAGTCTTGGTCTTGAGTTCTGGCCCATATGGGAGTGTCTGTCTCTTCCAAGTTGTAAAGCCATCTTGTCTTTCATCTTGTCTCCTTGAGAGCCTGACCCTGTCTGACTGTCTATAATATTTCTATCTAATTCAGCTGCCTACAACATTCCCCCCTCTGAAGAAGTCATCCAAACTGCCATGAGGGAACCAAGGGCGATGATCACTCTGGCTTCTTCAGGCTGAAAGGAATAGTGGTTATTAACTGGCAGTTAAAGATACTCTCCAGAGTTCTATCTAAAGGTCCTCAATGGACACCAGGCATTTTCATTTTGGGTAGACGTATAGCTTTGACTCTGGAGGAGACAAAGCTAAAGAAACAAACACACATGAGCAAATTACACAGCAGGATAATTATATTTTTAGATTTGTATCATGTAGACAGTAATGACTTCCCAGAAAAAATGACAAAGATTGGGTCCAATGGACCTCAGTATCTTACATATAATTGATTTGATATTTTTAGACAGCTATTGAGACATTAGCAGAAGGATGTGAGAGATAATAACCTTTTATAAGTATATAAATATAAAAAGACTAGTCAAAATATTTTGTAGGTCTATTAACAGGGATCTCTTAAATTTGGGGTTTAATTTATCTTTTATATTCCATGGCCACTGAGTATTGGCTCAGATACACTAGCCTTTTATGTCTCACCAATGCTACTAGTACTTGGGGCACAAGAATTCCCAGAAATAGGGAAAACAGTGCGTACTCTCTATTTTGTAAATGGGGCCACTGGCTGGGTAACTACTGGCAAAAAGGCATAAGCATCTGTTAAAAGCTTAACAAGCTTTCTCTTTGTATTGACAGTTAACGTGGGTTCTTTCAGGCTAAGAGGGGAAGACACAAGACCACCTCAATCTGAAACTTCCTCTGACTCCATCATAAACATTTTCTTTTTCCTTGTCTAGCAGCTTTGAACATTTTTGCTTGAAATGTTTCTTCTTTCTATCTGGATCCAGGGAACCATAATTTTCCCCATTTCCTGACTGCCCTTCGTTGCTGTAGGCTGCTAGTATCATCATTCTTATTTTCTATCTATAATTCCATTCTATATCTTTTCTACTATAAAACACCTCAACTGAGACCAATTTATTCCTGCAAAGCCTTCTTACTTATGCAGCTTGTGACAGATACCTGGGGTACACTGAATTATACCTGGGGTTTAACTTTTTGGTTTTAAGGCCTCTTGCAGGCAGCCCTACCCATGGAATGTGATGACAACCTCCCCTGTAGTGGATTTAGAGGATGTGTCTTTGAGGGCAATCAGCCCTGCCCAAAGAATGTGAAGACGGCTTCCCTCGAAATGAGGCAAGAAACCCTGTAGAAGGTTCAGCTCACATGGGCTGTATGAGGTGCCCAGTTAAGGCCTTACTATATCTCTGTAGAAAAAAATCTGGTGGTCCCAGTAAAAGGAATCTAAATGTAATCTAGCACATTTGTTATAGATTTTAATTACATGATCACCTGGTTTTGGTATCTTCTAAGAAAGAACAAATTTTCTGAGAAATTACAGCATATATAATCAAAGCATGAGCATGTGAGCTAACACACTGGCTTTCAGACTCCTTTATTCATGGAGTCTGACAGTCTACTATAAGTCTCTCTAGCTTTAGTTGAAAGGTCACACATGTATTTACTATCACTATGAAAAACCTGAGTTATCTTAGAAAACAACCAGATGATACACTTCTCATTTAGTCAGATTAAATCAATGTCTCACTTAGCATTGTAGATATGGCCTCCAATGTAAGCAAGGGGCACTTCTAAAGGATTTCTCCTTTTAACATTGTCTGAGTTGTATGTCACAAGACTTTGGCTCTATCTATAGGCTCAAAGCTATTGGACACTCTGTAGCCAGTGTCTTTAGAACTTTTTAGGCTGACAGGATTTTATCTGTCCTTGAGAATCTTTTTTTTTAACTGGGGATTGAACTCAGGCCCTTGCACTTGCCAGGAAGGACTTATTCCACTGAGCCATCTCCCCAGCCCAAGGATGTATTTTAAGTAGTGAAATACTTTAAGTCTTATATATGAACAACAAAATATATTACATTTGTAAAACATAAGTCTCAATGTCATCTTGATTAGTAAGCAACCTGAATATATTGTACTATCTCAATTATAACTAAAGCAATATATCCTCTAAAGTCTGTTTCTATTGAGATATGGTGACTGGAAGAAAGATCAGGGTTGGAGAAGGACAAAGAGGTCTACACCAATGTCAAGTAATAGACTGGGTTTTTTCCTTTAGCTGTGATTACTGAAGGCTCCTCAGTGGAGTTTGCAGGTACAGATAGCAGTCTGGCCACATGGAAGAGGCAAGCTCAGGGCCCATCAGTCCTAATGGACCATCTGGAAAGCTGACAGTGAGCTCTGGGGCCTAATGGCTGCCTTGAAAGATAGGACATGGCTTGTGAGGCCACTTAAGGCAGTTTCTCTTATGCCTGCCTGGCTTCTGAAAACAGTATCAAATGAATCTCCTCAGTGGATGAACATCATTGTCATTGAGTTCTTCTTGGAAAGAATCAGATTTAGGGTCTGTTTTGAGGCCACAATAATGGCAGCCATTTTTTATCTCTTCGCTTTCTCTCTCCCTGGTTCTCTCCTAGTTCTGAATATAGGAAATTGTTTCCTTAGTATCCTATAAAGTATCAAGTGAGTTGTCTGAAGCAAAAGCTATCTTTTATATCTCTTTTC
>NW_004526314.1:0-498 GCF_000260255.1 Octodon degus
GGGAAAAAAACTGAAATCTTTTACTCTTAGATCTGGTACAAGAAAAGGATGTCCTCTATTATCCCTCGTATAAAATAAAATTCTGGAATAATAAGCTAAAGCCATTAGACAAGAGAGAGAAGCAAAAGGAATAGGAATAGGTAAATAAGAAGTTAAATAATAATTATTTTCAGATAAAATGATACCTTACTTGGAAGACCAAAAAAACTCCACCAAGAAGCTACTAGAATTAATACACAAATTTAGTAACATATCAGGATACAAAGTCAATGCCTAAAAGTCAATAGCATTCCTCTACACAGATAGTGAATACAGTGAGAAGAAAAGTATAGAAACAATACATTTTATGATAGCACCAAGGAAAATGAAATACCTTGTAGTTAATTTAGAAAAAGAAGTCAAAGATCTTTTCAAGGAAAATTACAGTACCCTTAAAAAAGTGATCAAAGGGCATTTCAGAAAATGGAAAAATATTCCATGGTCCTGGACTGGAAGAAC
>NW_004526314.1:2878-4167 GCF_000260255.1 Octodon degus
AGAAGCAGATCACATTCAAAGGAAAACCCATCAGAATTATGGCCAACTTCTCTTCACAAACCATGAAGGCAAGAAGAGCATGGAGCAGAGCACTTAAAGTCCTCTATGAAAACAAATTGCAGCCCAGACTATTATACTCGGCAAAACTCTGTTTCAACTTTGATTGAGAAGTGAAATACTTTAATGAAAAAGAACAGTTAAATAACTTCATTATGACAAAACCAACCCTACACAGGCTACTGAAAGATGTTCCAGAGAGGGAGCAAAATGATCAGATCTCCAAGAATGAAATCAGAAGCAACCAACTAAATAGGGCAAGCAATTAAACACAGAAGAAAAAAGAGTAAATTACAATAGGTAAATAACATGTCAATCATAAGTCAATGCATTTCAATTCTAACCATCAATGTAAATGGACTCAATTCACCATTTAAGAGAAATAGACTGGCATAGTGGATTAGGAAACATAATCCAAAAATATTCTGTATGCAAGAAACACATTTAACTCAGAAAAACATACATAGGCTGAAAGTCAAAGGATGGAACACAATACTACATGCCCCAGCACCTCAGAAAAAAGCAGGGGTAGCAATCCTATTCTCAGGTAGTCTCAACTTCAAACCAACAATGATCAAGCACTTGAAAGAATTAACAACTGGGACCTGCTCTTACTGAGAAGTTTTTTCACGTCAAAAGAAATTACCAACAAAGTGAAAAGGTAACCCACAAATTTGAAAAAAAATCATGACAAATAAGTACTCAGACAAAGGTCTGTTCTCTTGAATTTTTTTTTTATTTTTTATTTATTTAATATTGCGGAACTGGGGATTGAACTCAGGCCCTTGCACTTGCTAGGGAAGCGCTTATTCCACTGAACCATCTCCCTAGCCCCTCTTGAATTTATAAAGAACTAAAAAACACTAGGGTCCCAATGTTTAAAGACCCAGTCCAGAAATGGGCATCCGAGATGAACACACACTTCTCAGAGGATGCATTTAAAGGACCTAATAGATATATGAAAAAATGCTCCACATCACTAGCCATCTGCGAAATGCAAATTAAAACAACATTGAGGTAACATCTCACCCCAGAAAGAATGACTATCAAAAGGAAATCACCCAACCACAAATGTAGGAGAGGGTGGATAAAGGAATCCTTGTCCACTGCTGGTAATAAGGTAGACTGGTGTAACCGCTATGGAAATCAGTGTGGAGACTCCTTAGAAAAGTTGGACTGGAAATCCCCTTTAAACCAGCTATTCCTCTACTGGGAATTTTCCCAGAGGATCT
>NW_004526315.1:0-1567 GCF_000260255.1 Octodon degus
AGAGTGCTGAGCTATCTCCACAGCCCTTTCTTTCTTTCTTTCTTTCTTTCTTTCTTTCTTTCTTTCTTTCTTTCTTTCTTTCTTTCTCTTTTAAGAAAAAAACTGTGGATATGTTAGCATTATCTTATGAAATGCAAAGTTTAAAATCTCAGTGTGATGAGGCCTGGGAGATGGCTCAGTGGAATAAGCACTTCCTTGGCAAGTTCAAGGACCTGAGTTCAATCCCTGGTTCTGAAAAAAAAAATCTCAGTGTGCAGTTGTATATTAACCAGCCAAACCAAAGTCAGTTTTCAAACTTTTGTGTTCATTCGTGCACATTTATAGCCAAGACTGATTAAATTTATTCTATTCCTGCTTCTTCCCCATCGTCGACCCTTCCTCCATCTCCTGCCTCTTTCCATGTCCATTTATTCCATTGTTAATCATTTTATAAATCACTCCCCTGAAATATACTTTTCTAGCACTTACCTTCTGAGAACTGACAAATAGACATAAAAGGAAAGATACCATGACTTCATTTATAAAAAAATTGTCTCACTTCTGGTGGGACATGTTGTTGCTTCATTAAAATATTTATTTATTTGGTACAGGGTCTCACTACGCAGCTTGGACTTGCAGTGACCCTCCTGTCTCAGCCTCCCCAGGGCTGGGATGACAGGTGTGTGCCACCACGCCGGGTTTTGGTGGCCAGCGTGTTGTGTTCGGCGTTCCAGGCCCAGCGTGGCATGCTGTCACAGGGCTCGAACCCGGGTCCTCGAGCTTGCCAGTCCAGTGCTGAGACCGCAGAGCTATGTATCTATGTCCCAAGCCATGAACGTGGTCCTCGGCGTGTGTTTCCACTTCACCGTGCTTGTCACCGGTGAACTGTCCGCCCCTGAAAATCCAACACTGGTGACTGTCAGTGCTATCTCACTGGACGAGTTTTGCCTCATTTCTAGTCTTCATTTTTTCTTCTTGGTTTTAAAACATTATGCATTTTTTTGGTGACATAGTTGCCAGTGTTGGCCTGTGAGTCGTTGCTGTCTGCTGCGGCTGGTGTATGCATTGAGACACGCGTCTCAGCAAGGGGAAAGTCACTGAGCTGTTTTTGTTGTCTAAATGATATGTCAGCTGCTCATGCTAGCGAACCACCAAGAGCTGCTCCACCCTGAGAGGACCGCGTCTCAGCTGCGCCATGCTTCGCACAGAGATTGACTCCGGGCAGGGGCTTTGCAGCTAGCTACAGTTTGCAGGCTGCTGTCCTTCTGGGGGGACGCTCGGCACGGTCGGTGCCTGCGACCTCTCGAGGCTGGCGGTGCCAAGAGCTGGCCATGGGGTCTCCCCGGTGGCAGCTGAGCTGCAGGCGTCACCCCAGGAGTGCACTGCTGGCAGGATCAGGGTGCAGCAGGCAGACGTGGGGTGCTGCGGGGGGCTGCAAGAGAGAACTGCCTCCTAGGATGTTTGGTGCTCCTGTCTGTGTGTGGCTCTGTCTCTTCCTGTCTCTGTCTCTGTCTATCTGTGTGTCCCTCTGTCTCTGTCTCTATGTCTGCATCTCTGTCTTTCCCTCCCTCTCTCTGTCTCTGTCTGT
>NW_004526315.1:2312-4836 GCF_000260255.1 Octodon degus
TCTCTCTCTCTCTCTCTCTCTCTCCCATTCCGAGGGAGGCTAGTAGCAGTCAATCCTCCTCTGTGCCACTCATTCACCCTCTTGGTAGAAGGCAAATAACGTCCTGAAAATCTGAGTCAAAATATTACTTCCTCCCCTTCCTGCTGTCGTGTACTTTGCCCTTGAGCCTGAGAGTACAGCCTTCACCTCTGGAAAACACGTTTGTACTCATTTCCCTCGTGACAACTCGAATGTCTTCTCCATTCACTTAAGAAAAAAAAATCCACTCTTTTCAGCACTCTTGCCGTCTCCTACAGCACTAATCCAGACTCTCTAGAGATGATGCCCTTCCTTCCAGCCCCAGCTGCTGTGGGGCAGAGCCCCTTTTCTTGTGCAATCGGTCATACGCTTGATTGCCCTGCACGCCATCTGTATTCCTTCCTCCAAATCTGCCCCAAAGTCCAAAGGGCTGCGGAAACTCAAGCTTTCCCATTTATGAGGACATCAAGGAACGTGCAGGCGACAGCCCAGCCAAAGGCAGTGGGAATCAGCGCGTGCACAACTGCTGCAGAAATTAGCAAGCACAGTGTGCAAAGCAAGTCCAAGACGGAACAGACCTCCTTGCAATGCTTGCTTCTCTGCATACACTGAACAACCATTTAGACCTTTACATTGAGTTTGTGTAAAATCCTGAAACACCTTGACTCTAGATCCAGAAAATAAGGACATTGTCAATACAAGCGGCATTTTTATATGTCTTTCCGTTGGATAGCAACCGCCAGCAGCCTTCACTAACTATTTTATTACAACATGAAAAATCAAGCACAAATTAAAACTTCCAACATTGCTCTACGGAGTCAACTCCTGTGAGTTAAAAGTACTTAAATAGAACAGGATTATGGTGTTGTGTTTGCTTTTACTGGGATAAATGTATGTGCATTGAATCATCACGGTGTCTTTGGGTCAAAGCTGGGCTGCGAGACTTGGAAGCAAAGTCAGGTAACCACCAAGGACCAAGTTTATCTCAATAAACTTCAGTGAATTGCCAGGAAAACATTTCCTGCTGTCTCATCCATAGAGCGGGCTCTTTACCCCAAAGAACAAAATTATTGTGTTGAATAATTCTACAGAATTGAACATATTGAACACATTTGTTAGAAGGGAGGATTTTATGAGCTGCTGATCAATGATTCTGCAATCAAAAGCAAAACGTTTGTGGTGGAGACTAAAGATGTGGATTTCTTCACTGCCTTGAAAGAACTAATTCATGAGAGAGAAGGTCAACTGGAAAAAGAAGATTATTTTCTAAAATGAAGCACTCACAGCAAAAAATTAGACCTTGGCTTTATGTAACTTATACTTGTATCTCGTGGATAACATTAGGATCCACAGAAATTTCTACTAAAGCACCCGCTTGAGTAGACGCAGTGACCAGAGTTCTGTCCATGGCATGCCGTGCCTGCCCAGCCCCTGAGGCGCGCTGAGATGGTGATTGAGACAGGGTGGGGCAGGGCGTACCTATAATCCCAGCGCTGGGGCGGCTGAACACAGGAGGATCACTATGAGTCTAAGATGCATACTGAGACCTTATACACCCTGTATAAATACATAAAAAATAAGAACATCAATAACCAGAAATGTTTTCAGACACAATTATTCCTAATCTGAATCCCAGTTTGAAATAGTGAGGGCCGTCCTATGTGATTTGACCTCTCTTGTAAAGCGTTCTTAGTATCCTATAGGCCAGCTCCTAAAGTGTTCTACTATAGTAGCAAGTGAAAACAAGGACTATTTGTTAATGATTTTGCTATAGTTTCATGCATATTCATACAGTGGTAGCATAATGTTGATTTCCCACTCTGTTTCTTGTTTATTGTATTTTTTTGTTTATTCTTTCATTTATGTATTTGGTACAGGGTCTCACTGCACAGCTTGGACTTGCAGTGAGCGTCCTGTTCTCAACCTTCCCAGCCCTGGGATTATAGGTGTGCCCCGCCACGGCTGCCCTTGGTGACTGCCGAGTGCACCCAGGGTTGGGACCAGCATGGCACGTGGGACCGGGGCTCGAACCCTGGCTCTTGTGCTTTTCGAAGCAGGCGCTCAGTCCGCTGAGCTATCTCACCAGCCCTGCTTCTTATTTTTCATTCAACAAATTTTACTCATAGCTGTTGTACTGCCCTCTTCAGGATTTATGTTCAATACACTCAACTTCTAAAATGGTGTCAATATCTAATATTTAAACGGTGTCTTCAAGCAAGTGGAACTGAAATGACACCTGCCAGATAAGCTAAACATATTTTGCACGATTTTATTAGTTCATCTTTGCAGTGTGTAACCTTGTAGTGATTCTGTGACTGGGTTGAAGCACAAACCATACTGTAACGTAAAATCTGAAGCAAATTCTGCCCCAGTCAACTCAGCGATCAGATTTGGAAGCTCCCTTGCCCATACTGGAATGTCTGCCACAACCACTGTGTTTCTATTCATAGGAAAGCCAAATTTTTTTTAAAAGTGATAAGTTATAGAGGAGAATTGATCACTATCC
>NW_004526315.1:6257-6760 GCF_000260255.1 Octodon degus
TGTAAATATTGTGTTAGACTTATTGAAAAATATCATGTCTGCTTCTTGTACTATAAATAACCATTATGAAGACAACAATATGCAATGTATTAACTACTAAAACTATCCTACTAATCAGTTTTGAAGCTGTCTCATTGCTATTTGCTTCTCAATAAAATGAATCAAAAAATAAATATTGATCAATAAAAAATACAAGATTTTACAATAATAACTACTGAAATTGAATTTCCCACATAAATGAGTGTACTATTTCCTAATGCAATAGGTAAGAAACAAAATATGTTCTCATGAAACTACTAGGACATGCCAGGTGCATGTGTTATTTTACATCAGAGCATACCATGTTACTAAACACAGCTATGTGATTAAAAAAGTTAGACAAGGTAATATATAGGCATTTGGTCACATAACATTGTAATGCTAGTGATAAAAATGATAAACATCTTAAAATTTTGCACACACTCTAATTGTGATCATAGGCACATGCTTAAATTATTTAGATT
>NW_004526316.1:0-1855 GCF_000260255.1 Octodon degus
CCTAATCATTCTCTGGGCTTCAACCATTTGTTCTACTATCATCAGCTAAAAATGGGCAGAGTGTAAACATACACCTTATCAAAGGCAGGCACCTGAAGACCTCAGAGAGTCCTTCTTGTTTAGATCAAAATGTAAATTCTCTGGGACATGTGCTGTAGCTTCTTCTCATTCATGACTATTGAATCTCTTGGAGTAGATTATTAATTAAAATTCAATGTATATTTTCCAAATATTCACATGTGCACAAATGCATACACATACACTTGAATTATTGTTCCTTTATTCCTTCCAGAAATATATTCGTATCTCTTTTGCTTTGAATTTTGCTTTGTACTGGCACATGTCTGTAGTATATAATGATCACATTCCCTATGGAGACTTGGCATTTTTAAATAAATTCAGATTCGTTGTAGACTCAATTATCTGCTTTGCTCTTTGTTTTCTCATCTCATTTTTGTTTTGCATAATTTCTCGTTGTGTACTTTGCAACTACATTACGTTAGAGTAGAAGGAGGCAGATCTTTAATGCGATCCTTACTTTAATCCATGCATCCACTATACAGGCTCCGGGAAGCACTCTGACTATTCTGACTTTCACTCAGTTTAATGAAATAAATATTTTTGACAGTTTAGGACCAAAATGCTTAGAAGTGCCTGTTGGAGAATGTAAACTTTGCTTTCCTCATGTAGAACTGGCACATGGACTTTGCCCATTTCACTTCTTTGTGTGTATTCTCTTCTTCTCTCCGTCTCTGATCCCCTTCTCATTGGAGACAGTTGTGTCACCCTGGCTTTTATCATCTATCTTCTGTTTGGCTTTCTCTTCTGTTTGGCTTTTTGAAATAAAATAAAACATGTGTGGACTTCAATCTCATGTGTCTGATTTATTTCACTCAAAATTGCAGTCTCAAAATGACTCCATCTTAAAAATGGTTGTTTTTATTAATAATTTTTGTAATATCCTAGCTATGGTTATTCATCACCTAGAAACTAGTAGCAGGTTCCTGCCAGAGCCTGTAAAATCTAGTTTAAAAGTTACATATTATCTGTCTATATAACATCTATCTGTCTGACTTCAACTTTCCTAATTATCACTGGAAAACACAGCTCAATATTAGCATTCTGAATCTTAATATTCTTTAATTAGTAAACTGAAATATAGTCAGTGAAACCAATAAAATTTTGTGATTCAAAAATTTATATAAACTCAAATAGCAGAGAAGTACATGCATCAACATTTAGTAGCTCAAAAATCTACATACTTTATGAATCTGTTCAAAGGGAAGGGAAACCTGGGATGAGGAAAGGGCAAAAGAAAGAAGGGAAAAAGACATATTTGTATATATATATACAGGATAGCTTAGACAACTGTATTGCTGATTTCTGCTGGTCCATTGAAAGGAGCACTTAATGCTTATTTTTTTTCTTCTCTTTAACTTCTTATGACATTTTAAAAACCAGTTTTGCATGTGTATATCTGTTAACCTAAAGAACTAATTTGAAGATAGCATTATAAAACAATTATTGAATTCCTATTATTTTGTTTAGTGAAATTCTGTATCATTTCTAATGTTATTTTTTTAAAAAAACCATTTTGTAATATTTTAAAATAATTTAAAAAATCAAGGGGCTAGTCAGATAGCTCAGTGGACTGCAGCACCTGCTCAGGCAGTAGGGGCAGGGGCCAGGGTTTGATTCCCGACGTGCCGTGCTGGCCTTGCCCCCAGGGTGCTCTAAGACAGCAATTGAGACTCGCAGCGGTGGCATGTACCTGTAATTTCAGCACGTGGGAGAGTGAAAACAGGAGGATCACCATGAGTCTGATCTATGTAGTGAGACCCAGTAGATCCTGTAC
>NW_004526316.1:2945-3433 GCF_000260255.1 Octodon degus
TCCTCTCTGACACTGTTCCTTCACTCTGTTCCCCTGCCCTCATGAGCTAACAAAGTTTTCTGTGACAAAGCTTCGTCTATGATATTTTGTGAGCTGAAATCTTGAGCAAATTAAATCTTTCTCTTAAAATTGTGGGTGTTGAGGACTGTGCCTGAGTAGTACAGCTAATTCATTTCTAAATAATCCCTCTGTACACAAGCTTTATCATGATTTAAGGATGTACATTTGGCAAAGGCAAGCTCTATAGCATAAGACCTATGAATATGAGTTTAGATAATTTGGTTTAGTTTTTCAATTAAAAACACTTATGTTTAATTTACTACCAGGTATTTGAATATGCCCTAACACATTAGTATGATCAATTAAGAAAATTTTTGGGAAAGACTAGGTGTGGTGGCACATGTCTGCAATCCCAGCTTTTGAAAGGCTGTAAACAGTCAGATCACTATGAGTCCAATCTAGTAGTTAGACAATGAACACCCTGTAAT
>NW_004526316.1:5363-6805 GCF_000260255.1 Octodon degus
AGAGTAGTGGGTTATCCATAGGACTGGCAATGTCAGAAGTTGTTGACTTGAGCCTTTTACAGCTTAGCATATTAATATGGCTTTACTTTTTATACCTTGTTTTTATACTTTTATGCTGGATGGTTAAAGCCAAGATGAAGGAAGATCTATATAACAAGAAATGTAACTTTTATATCCGACAAAGTCAGTAAATTCCTCTTAGGATTTACCATGAAACCCTGTACCACACTTTGTAAATCCTTTTTCAGTGTCAGCTGTGTGGATGTGTCACCACCATTGCTTGACCAATTTGCTCTCTGTGAAAGCCTGAGAGAATGTTTTCTCTCCATGTGACTCTTCCTAGGCACACCATACATCATCTGTCACTTTCCTCTGTGGCCTCATAATCTCCTTGGTCAGAAAATTTAGCAAACAACTAAGTTACAGGATGAAACAGTACAGGCTGTCCTAGTGCTGAGTCCTCACTGACCATGAAAGGCCAGGGCCAAAATGTTGGCTGTCGTTGCAGCACTTCCTTTTCTCTAATTTTTGTTCTGCAAACTTAGGTTGTTAACCCTCCAGAAGAGAAGCATAAAGATATTATTACCCTATAATATAGGCCATTGAGATTAACCTCCCTATCTCTTTGAAAATCAAACATCTTAGACATAACTTGGAACAGGTGTTTTCCATCATGTATTGATATGTTAAACTTTAAATCTTTCCAGAACATGGAGAAAAAAAGAAATAAATAAATAAAGAATAAAAAAATTAAGAATAAAATACACAATTACATATTTTTACACAGAAATTTAGAAATCCAACCATATACAGCATTGTAGCAGGCCAGTCTTATAACACTTTTTTCTTGTCTGTTTGCATTAATTACCTTTTTTTAGAACAAACATTTACTTGAGAGACAGTATAGCAGTAATTGGTATGACAAGACAAGCAGTATTTATTTAGAAAACCACAATGAGATACATTCCAAGAAGGACCCTAGTATTACACATTGATACCTTCAGTGCAATTGCTTTGTTCATGGATATCATCATATATAGTTAGTCAGGGTAAGAATCCTACCAACTAACTTCTAGTTTCAAAATCCTGCTGAAGATGCTCAGAATCATTGCCTAACCCATCTTGTACATATAAATATATGCCTTTGCCTCTGTCATGTTTCCTAGTGGTTCTCCTTGCCCTCTCTTCATTGTGCAATCCTTAAATTCTTACTTTCTTTTAATTGTGTTACACCTTTATGTCTTTATTTCTTCTTTTGAGTTCTTACACTAGTGAGACCATATGTATTTATACATGTGGGTCTGGTTTCATTCAATTATGAGTATATCTTCAATTGGCATCCACTTAAATACAAAGGCTTTGAGTTTATCATTCTTCATAGCTGAGTAATACTCCATTGTATAAACATACCACATCTTTTTCATCCATACTTCAGGTGATGG
>NW_004526317.1:0-6800 GCF_000260255.1 Octodon degus
AAAAAAAATGTTAAATGACCCCAAAGTGAGCCAGGGATTTATTTTAGCCACCATCCCCTCCCAGTGATCTGAAACGCAGTCCTCCGCCCAGATGGCCACACCAGGGCTGCACTGGGGTGCCCGCTCCCCCCCAGGCTCCCCTGCTGTCCCTGCTGTATACCTTTGTCCAGCTCACTCGAAGCGTTCCATGACGTGGTGGGCACTACCTCTGCAGTGACTGACAGCTCGGTTTCTGAAAAGACAGAGACAGGGCGACATTAGGCACAGCAACGCGTAGGCTGTCAGCAGCATCACAGGAGATTTCTGCAGGGGACACCTCCAGATGGGGACCCTGCCGCCCAGGGCTGCTAAACGGGCCTGATATCCGGTGGCCAAGAAGTAGGCTGCACCGCAAAGGCTGCCCCCTGGACAAGCTCATCAGCCAGATGGGCAGACTTTGACTTTCAAATTCTGGCTTGAAGATCAAAATTAGCTGTGACATCATGGAAGAACAAAGCAACAGCTAGGACCACAGATTATCAAGCATAAACTTTCTCATTAGAGGAAAAATATCCCATAGATGTCCCACGACAAATACGAATCCCGCTGCCTTCGGTGCTGACTTCACTGATGGTTCTAGAACAGCCGAACTCGCCCCTGGACACGGGTACTGCAGCCAGGCAAAGTGGGACTGAGCATCTGACCAGACTCCCGTGCAGTAGCAAAACTTACAAGATAATTTTCAAAACCACCAGGAACCAAAGCAGACATGCAAATCAAAAATGCTCTAAAGGATTTAAATACACGATGAAGCCTTAAAATCTTTTCAATAATAGACTGTAACAGCTGAATGATGTTTTTGTTGTTTTTGAAAATTTAAACCATGACATCATCCTAACTCATTTTAATAGGGTTATCCTAACCTCCCTTAGGTCATGTCCATAAGAGCACACACACATCCACACTCTCTCACACACACACGCACACGCATGCAATCACCGTATCACAGGACTGCTGCTACACCAGACCTCAGGGGCCAGGCCACCTGGCACTGGTATCCTGTTCCTCCTCCTCCTCCTCCTCCTCCTGCTTCAGTGCAGCACCAACACACTCAGTATTAAGCCTGGAACCTGCTGTGGTCTTTCCAATGTGGCAGGTAGCCACTAAGAACAGGTATGAGTTGGAGCGTAAGTGGAAGGGCTGGAATGCAAATCCCAGTCCATGGGACTCCGAGGTCCAGGGGCGTCCCACTGGCCCAGACTGCCTGGGGCTCAAGTCTGAAACCAGGCCCTTCCCCCAGCTCACCTCAGCCTCACCTGCTCACAAAGATAAGCAGGCCTCCACACTTCCTTACTTACGGATGTAAGCGTCTGCCAAGGGGCCACAGAAGCCCCACATCCTGTCCCTGACCGGGCTTGGCCAGGAACGAGATGTTTACCCACCAAGACCTTCCAAAGGTGACTTACAGCATGTGTTTACCTGCCACCTGCGGCAGAGACAAAGGGGCTGTTTATCTGGTGCAGGCTCCGCGCTTGCCTGCCTCCTTGTCCTGGAACAGGTGGGAGAGAACAGAGACAAAGGCCAGGTCGCCGCCCCACCCCACGGCGCAGTCTCCTTCATCCTGAGCCAAAGACAGCAGAGGCTCTTGGAAGAGGGCTGTTCAGGTGGCCAGACAGGCCCAGGGAGGGAAAAGCACAGCACACAGCAAAGCTCTCACACACCAGCTCCTAGGGCTGGCCACAGCCAGCATCTGGGGCCTGCACATCACCCCATCCCGCCTATGCGAAGCAGCGCCGCGAAGTGGGACACCGGACCTTGCGAACCTATGGGACACAAGGGGCAGAGGGTGGCATTTGAGCCGGGTGCTGGACTGAGAAGGGGTGAGGCAGACGCGACTGTCTCCATTCACGGGTCTCATGGCTTCATCTGATTGCTGTTTGGTTAAACTGCCAGGGACGTGGGCTTTATTCACAGGGCTGACTTCATAGAGTGTTAACTATTTCACTCGTTTTTTCCTGCCTGAGTTTGACTTGCTGACTGAATTTAATCTGGGACCAATGACAAATGAATAGACCCCTGGCACAGTGCGCTGCAGCCCACCCCCACCTGTCCCGGGACGCTAATTACCACTCAGTTCCTGGGCAGCAACGAAGAGAATTTTGATTTGCAAGCTCATTAATTGATTGTGCTGATTCTGAGGAATTCTGTCCTCAGCTTCAAGATTCATTCCTTCAGATAACCACGCACGTGCTCAGCTTCTCAGATGAAATGATAACAAAAACATGAAATATTTTAAAATATGAATAACAATCTCACTGAAAAGCATGACATGCTGAGGCTGCATATTTTTAAAGAAAGCCTGGTTATTTTATGTGAAAAGTTTCTGATTCATAATTCTCCCTCAGGAAGTGATGCCTAATGGTTAATTTTTTCCTGAAAGGCTGAAGTTTAAACAAGCATCTCAACTTGAGTGACAGCAAGGCCAGGGCCACCAGTCGTGACCCACAGGCCCCCTGCGACAGGTGCTGCTCTTCTCCCATTCTCCCCAGTGGGCTGGAAGAAGAGACATCTCCAAGCCTGAGGCGCAGTCGCAAATATGATGGATGTTTAGTTGTTGTTCTTTAATTATTATAGTAAAAGGTGCGCTGCCCTTCATGTTCAGGTTCACATATTTCACCAATCCAGGCCAATCTTTCCATTTTGTGAGGTTTTCCAGAACGGGTCACCCGTTCTCTAGGAACTTCAGTGGTTATATGTGCCTTTATCCATTTTAAGCAAATCAAATGTGTTTTAGAAAACCGCAGCCTTCATCTTCTCCACCCTCCGCAGGACAGCAGCACGGCCCAAAGCAGCTCTTCTCCTGGCTCGATCAACAGGAGCCATGAGCCTCAGTTTTCCTGATGGTTCTGTGAGCCAGAGGGTTTGGGTATTTAAGCCTCAATAGTGGAAGTGCTATTAGGAAGGAAGGAAGGAGAGAGAGAGACAGTCAGACAGACAGACAGACACAGAGAGAGACAGAGAGACAGAGACAGAGAAGAAGTCTGCACTCCCAAGGGACAGTGGCTCATCTCAGCAGTGGGCAGGCAGAGATGCCAGCCGCACCAGGAGCACAGGATGAAGAGACTCTTGTGAAGAAGCAGGAGGTGAGCAACACCACTCTGAACGAGTCCCTGAGCCGAGCACCTTGTACTTGCAAGCGGCCTGAGGGCTGGACCTGCGCAGGGCACTCTGTCCACAGGATCGCGTGGAGCGCTGCACGGGGCGCAGAGCAGGAGTCTGGGCATAAACCGTGGTGTAGGGCTCACATCTGACCTCCCTTCAGTGCAGCAACTCCACACGCTTATGCCCCTTACTTGGGTGTGGAACTCGCCGTGCTCACAAAATGATACTTTTCTTTAAAATTGTGCTACAGCATTGTCTTTACAGATGAAGAGAGTGAGGCCTGCAGTGGTCAGGTGGCTTTGCAAAGTCACAGTGGCTCTAAGATAGAACGGGGCCCTCGCCAGGGCTGGGCAGACAGTAGAAAGTGCTGAACCCTGTCCTCCCAAGCTCCCTGGCCAGAGCCAACCTGTCTTCCAGGGAGGGGAAGCTCCCCATGTTCCTCGAAGCCCACCCAACACATGCGGCTGGGCAGAGGGTGTGCAGAGACCTCAGGGAAGGGGCCCAGGGCCTGCGCATTAGAAAGACTGGCACAGGAGTGCAAATCATTCGGTAACGGGTTCATTCAATTTCAGCAACAGCAATTTTGCCAATTCTGGGACTTCCAGTTCTTTGGAATTTTTTTATTTTTATTATTTTTTTTCTAAAAGACTAAGAAAACCAGCCAGTTACCAAGGAGGCAGGACCTCCTCCAGGATATTACAGAGTCCTAAGAGAAATACTACCATGATACAAACCTGGATCCTCCCCAGGAAAAAGTCCCAGGCCAGGGGCCCAAAACTCACAGCCTCCACTGGCCCCTGGTGCTGCCGGGTGCCCAGTGGATGGGCAGTGCCCCAGAATGAGCTGCGCCTGACATCAGAGTCAGCTGGGAAATGTTCAGCACCACTTAGGGCTCATCTCCCTGGAGAGGTTTGGTTTCCCTTCCTCTCAGTTGCTGCAGACCCTTCTCACCTGGGGCTTCTGATGACCTCTACCACTGCACACTTCTTTGGGCTGTCACACAGCCGCCCTCCCAGCCCGCACTTCCCTCCCAAGAGCCTCCTGGGCATCCCCTTCTCCCCCATCCTCTGGGGCACCTGTCTCAGTCTCAGGTGTTTGCCACTCCCGTTTAGCCCACCTGCAGCTCATTCCACATTCCGTACTCTGACGCTAAAAGCTGAGCACCTAGCAAAGTTCTCTGGCCAGTTCAACACCATCAGTCGTTCAGAATAAAAAAGGAACAAAAAAGAGGCCTCCCTTCCTTCCCCTCCATCACAGCCTGAGACTCTGCCGCCTCTGGGATCAGCAGGGCCTTGGCTAAGCCTCCCACACAATGAGCGAAGCTGCGCTGCACGGGTGCCCCACAGAACACAGCAGCAATTTGGAAAGGAGATGGTCAGAAGGAGCTGTCAAGAGCCCCTCTGTTCACCTGGGCTCTAACGCGCTCCTTGTGCTGGCTCGGTCACTGACCCATCTGTTCATCCCCAGTGACACCTGCTCTGCTCGGGACCAGCTGAACTTGTTAGCCGCTGGGGACAGGGCAAGCTCAAGACCTTTCGTATTCCACAGAGCCCGCTGTCTGGCAGGGACGCAGAGGAGCAATCCAAGAACGAAAACGGTGGGTGGGAGTCACTGCCGGGACAACAGGGTCCTGCAGGACCCTGTCCTGACCCAGCTTGGTGCTGGGCCCCATGTGCTCCACAGCAGGCCAGATGTTTAGAGGACACAGGAGCCTGGACAACTGGACCTCCCCTTTGAGTGACACAGGGCTTCCCACACGTGAGCAGTAAGCTGAGACCTCATGGGGAGCTCATCACCCTAGGAGATGCCTGGGAGGGCGTCCCGGCTGCACAACCGCCCTTGCCCGCACAGCTCAGGTACCCAGGAACTCACCCCACCCAAGAAGCACCGCGGCTCGCGATTCTAGTAGTCAGCCTGCTGCTCTGCAAAAGTCTTCAGCCAGTTCTCCAGCCAAGACTGAGCCTTTTGTGCCTGTATCTCCGAGCAACGCTCGCTCGGCATCTGCTGCGAGTGAGGGTTAGGCTAACAGGATGTGGCTAAGAGGCGCTAAATTTCAGTCCCTTTCACTTTTCCAATTTACACGTGGCCCTCAAAGAGGAAGTAATTGCCCATTCACTGGGGGACTATGCAAAGTTTAAATGCTTTCTGCTCCAGGTTCCTGGAGCAGAGACCAATGATGAAACACCTCCTATCTCCATGAAATTTGTATGTGTGTGCTGGGGCTCAAATCCAGTATTCTAGTGTGCTGGGCAAGCTGACCAATGAGCTGGTCCCTCGACCCCTATGCAAAACCCCATCTCCCTGAAAGAGTGTGATTCTGACATGAATTAAATCTTTCTAACGTTGGAAGCTCACACAGAGGGCTTCTGTTTCACACCACGCTTAGACTATAGCAGAGCAGCCCTGCAATCGACCTGGAAAAGAAAACAAACCTGCTAATTCATCAATATTCAATTCACGACTGAGAGACAAAAAACCCTTGGATTTACTCTACTTTTCTACTTTCCACTTTATGTTCCTTTGGCTGTTACAGAATAAGTGTTCCTCCGTTCATTCTCAGCAGTACTACTAGATTCCTTGAGGGCAGTGTCCTGCCTGACGCGCCTTGCATGCTTTCTGACTTCTGGACAGTCCTAGCATGGACACACAGGGCCAGCCTGGCTGCTGGACAATCTCAGGGCCTGGCTCTGCCACACACTAGCTTATGACCTCGGGCAGAAAACACCCCCTCACCCTCAGTGCTCACTTGTACAGTGGGCGTGACAGCTGTCACCTCGTAGCACGGCTCTGAGGGGAGCTGGGGGAACGCTGGGAGGGGCTTGGCACCTCAGCAGCAGCACCCAAGCTCGATCCCTGGTAGGTGCTCTTCCCACCATAGGAGAGGCAGCCTAGAGGAGGCTTAACGCCGTGGCTCCCAGATCCAGCTGGTGAGCAGCTTAAACAAATGTAGATTCTTAGACCCCTGGGATCGCTGAGCAATTAAATACCCCTGGGTGAGTCTTACATCACTTGCAGTCCAGCACTGGTTCTCCACAAACCCCCAAAGGAGTGAAACACAAATAATGACACGCCTGCAAAAATAAGAAAATAAAAGTTTAAAGCACTAAGAGTGACACACGTCTGTAATGCCAGTGCCCGGGAGGCTGTGGCAGGCAGAGTGCTGTGAGTTCAAGACCAGCCTGAACTACAGAGACCCTGTCTCAAACAAACAAACAATCAAACGTCAAGAGTTTACATGAGCTGAGGTGAAACTCAGGGAAAGAGAGTGGAAGACATAAGCAGTAACAGTGACGCTGAGACAGCTCGGTGAGCGGTGACCCAGGCAGGAAGCGGGAGCTCTGGAATGCCTGCCAAGCCAGACGCTTACGTTTACCTTGAAGGGTTTCTTGCTTGATCGATCACTGATTCATCCAAACAGATTTTAGATAGAAACGTAAGCTCCCGCCAAGGGCGGGCAGGATGGCTTGCACCGCGTCTAAGCGGCCGGGATCCCGGCAGAGCCCCTTGCGCACAGGCCAGCTGGGCCACGGCGGCCCACAAGGGTGTACTCGTCCCACCCGAGGCAGAGCTGGGGAAACAAATCTTTTTTCAGCCTTGGTTTTCAAACACTTAGCACAGTTACAAAGAAAAGCCCCCCTTGGAGGGGTGGAGAAGGCTAT
>NW_004526318.1:0-1577 GCF_000260255.1 Octodon degus
TCCCGCCAGCGCAGGTTAGCAGGAAGCTCTCCACACACTCACCGGACCTGGGCTAGGACTGGTTCAAAACAGGTTTGTAGGACAGTTACAATAATTAATACATTGCATATTGTTGTCTTCATAGTAGTTATTCATAGTACAAGATGCAGACATGATATCCTGCCCAAACACTATTAGTACAAATCTTTCTTCTCATTGAATTAAGAGAAAGTAGCAGTATATCTACCCTAGATATTTTGTATATACAGATACAAATTGGCCCTTCACTTATTTCCCCATTTTTTTTTGTTTAGTTTTGTCATTGCCATTTAAACATTGTAGGACATAGCACAATTGTTACTCTTCTATTCTTTTTTTTTTTTTTTTTGTATTTTAGGGAAGGGTCTACAGGATGTTCAGGATCTCACTGCTGGATTGGATTCATAGTGACCCATCTGTTTACAGCCTCCCAAGAATTGGGATTACAGGTGCATGCCACCATGCCCAGTCTCAATTGCTGTCTCAGTACACCCCGGGGACAGGGCTGGCATGGTAGGCCGAGGGATGAAATCCCTGGGCCCTGTACCTGCGCATTAATCCATTGAGCTACTTGGCCAGCCCTAATCTTCTGTTCTTGTTTTGAAATTCTGTACCATTTATATTGTTTTACATTGCTCTGTTTTTGTCTTCTTTCTAGTTATTTTGTTTTTCCTGTTCCTCCCCCCCAACCCCCCAGGAGAACTGGGGATTGAACTCAGGCCCTTGCACTTGCCAGGCAAGCCCTTATTCTACTGAACCATTTCCTCTAAATATAATTTTTAAATAAAACATTAAATATCAAATGTTTAGATCAGTATAGGCTTATGGTCAACATTCAAAGCCCACAGGCTCTCACTTAGTAGTCTCGAGACCTGCCTACTGACCCTGAGTAAATCTCAGGCTATCCACACTGTATTCTGTTTTACAGTACCAAACACTAGCACTGTCTCACATCTACTATGCAATATACACAGGGAAATAATGCAAAGGTGTTTAAAGCACTTTGAAACTCCCTGTCACTCTCCTCTGTTTCCCCCTCCTTGAAGTAACTATGACCTCAATGAGTGCAAATCAGTTAATGCTCCAGGTCACCTAAACCACTTATGTGCATTTGTGTGTAGGATTCCTCTTTCTCCCTGCCATGCCAGGCTTTGAATTTATAAGGTGTTCAGTGAAAGATTCAGAATTCCAGGAGATAAGACTTCCCATTCTCTGCATAAGGTAATATGAAGTCATAATTGATGTTACTTGTATTTTTTCTTTCTTTCTTTTTTTCTTTTTTTTGGAAGCACCAGAGTTCGCTGAGGCATTTTATTTGTAGGTTTTACATTCTTAGAAAAAGAATCCAGACTTAAATTTCAACATATCAATACTCGATGAAAAATACCTGCTCCATATTATGCCTACGATGTTTTATATGCAGACAGATAGCGAGGTTAAGCTTAACAGCCTAAGTTGTATGGTAATAACAATAAGCTTGTCTTCTGGATGGTTAACAACCTAAGTTTGCAGACGAAAATTTAGAGAAAAAGGAGTGCTGTAAAGAAAGCCAACATTTT
>NW_004526318.1:2619-6804 GCF_000260255.1 Octodon degus
AATGGACTCTTTCTCCTAGATATTTGTCCAAGTAAAATAAAAACTCATGCAAAATCTGACCAAAATAAATAAAATAAAATAAAATAAATGCTGGCAAGGATACGAGGCTAGAGGATCCCTTCTACTCTGATGGCAGGAGTGCACACTTAGTACAGCTTCTGTCAAAATTAGTATTGAAGTTCCGAAAAAAGCATCTGAAAACAGAAAGGCCATATCGTCAGCTATATCACTCCTCAGTATATGCCTAAAGGAATTGGAGATAACTACATACCCATGTTTCTTCTGGCCCAATTCACAATAGCAAAGAAACTAGAACAGCCTAGCTCCCCCTCAGTAGATGAATGGATAAAGAAAATGTTGTATATTTTTATAATTTAGTATTATTCAACAAGAGAGTAAAATTGTGTCATTTTCAACAAAATACATGGAACTGGAGACCAGCATGTTATGAGAAAAAAACAGACTCAGAAATACGAGAGAACAAAAAAGTAGAAGGGAGACACCTATGAGACAAGAAAAAAAGGACTGGGGGATGGAAAGGAGAATGGTAAGAAGGACGGATATGATCAAAATATATGTATGTAGAAGACACCCCATTGAAATTTTGTTTTGTAGAATTCATAGGCACTAATAAAATGATTTTTTAAGATTATATATATTAGAAATTATTTTGCAAAAAGCCTCTTACTTTTATTTATTTATTTATCTATTTTACTTTTTTTAAGCCTCTTATTTTTAGTTTGTCTGTTATTTTCTCAGATTTCAGTCCAGGCTACCCACATTTTTATCAGAATAACATAAAATGAAGTTTTGTTCTCCTCAAGGCATAATATCAGAAAGCACAAGACAATACCTATTTATCTCATTACTAGCAATGTTGTCTTTAACTTCTGGCCTCCCAATGTTTTCCCAGGGTAAAGTTACCTTTTCCCCTTTAATAAATAATTGTTACAGAAATACAAGTGAATGTGTACTGTGTAAACATCATGCTCCTTGCTGCACTTTCACTTACTTACTTCTGACTCCGTGCTTCTTGCCTGCTGCAATTACAAATGACTGCACAACGGTGGAACACAAGTTCCATAATTTCATCTAGTTTCAGTAACTGGCAGTACACTGTCTGGAAGATCTTTTTCTTATGTCTCTATTTATTCATGCATGATAATTTGGTTTATGTGCCAACATTAATTGTTACTATTAATTATGTCGGGTTAATATGTTGACTTAGTTATCTTGACATTCAAATTGTCTTAGATTGGGCCACTGGAAGATGATTCCTGTATCCTTTTTTTTTCTATTTTTTTGATGGAAGCGGGGATTGAACTCAGGCCCTTGTGCTTGCCAGGGAAGCGCTTATTCCACTGAGCCATTTCCCTGGCCCCTTCCTGTATCCTTTTGACACTGACCCCATTCTTGTTTGGCTGAATCATGTTTTTCATAATTTATTTTGAACACTTTGTTGGTTACTTACATAAAAAGACATGCAGCCTCAACCCAAGCAGACAGAAGCCCTGTGTTGGAAATACATCAGACACCAGGGAAACAGACAGGAAGACACAAGGAGGGACTGTGGGGAAGCCAGGAGGGGGTGACATTCCAAGACCTTCAGCAGATTCGCATGTCAGAAATGTTATTGATGGCACATAATAAATATTTCATAGGTATTACCTTCCCTATGCTTCTTCCCTATATAGAAGAATAATCCACCATCTGTACTGGGTGGTAGAATAGAACAAAACAATATAGAGCTTTGGGGCAGAGAAATTAGATTTGCAACTTCAACATTGCTCCTAACTAGCTAGATCTAGTTTAAGCTATTTTGTCTCTCAGAGCTTCACTTTTTTTCAGCCTGTGAGGAAGATAGTAACAAGATGTGCTTCCTGAATTGTTACATGGACTAAAAATACTAGACACCAAGAGCTACTGTAGTGCAAGTCTCACAGTTGGTGCTGCACAAGTCTCAGCTCCCAAGTGCTGTGAGACAGGACCATTCTCTTTCCAAATGCCATGTCACTGATGCACTAAGGAATTCTTACAAATATGAGAACAATACTACAAATCAGTTTGATAATGATTTTGCAAGCATGTCATCAGACTAGTGAAATGGAAATTGTAACCTAGAAAGAGAAGGATATATCAGTTTAATTTTTAAACGCACTGCCATAGAAAAGTATCCAGGAAGAGTTCCTATTGCTCAATATCTTTTAAAGGTTTATTTATTTATGCAATATCAGGGATTGAACTCAGGACCCTGCGCTTGCCAGGCAGGTGCTTATTCTGCTGAGCTTTCTCCCTAGCCCAAGAGTTCCTATTAAACGATAATAACTTTGTGTTTTATATTTTACATATTTGTATTGTCTGGATTCTTTGGTGTGAAACATTCTTTTCTTATTTACATAGTGACATGATTTTGTTGTTTTAAGTAAATTATTCTTTCAGAGAGATCAGCAGTTATTGAAATGTAAGTTCAGAAAACTGAACTAAGAAACGTTTTTTCTCAGAGAAAAACAAGTCTATAAAATTACTGCTGAGTCTTGTTCTATATGCTACTTCCGTGTGTAATTGCATGTTCACCATGACTTACACTAATCACTGTGACTTGGCTAACTGCAGGAAATAATAATTGCTGAATCACTAGGATTGGCAAAGAAACCCTGTTTTGTTTGGTGTGGTCAGATTGTGTCCAGATCTTTCATTTTACATCAAATGAGGCATTTCTCTATTGCTGGAACTTTATTTCTAGGATTCTTACTTCCTTTGCAAAGATTTTGCACAGCTGCATTTTAGGTGACTTTTTCCATGTTAGAGACTAGCCAGGCAGCTTTGTGTAAGCAATGAGACTGTGTAGTTCACTCAGGCTGCAGGGGACTGAAAAGATGAGGGAAGGTCTTGTGATCCAGTAGATCGTCAGGGTCCCCTCTTTGAGTTTGCAGAGGGGTTTGGTGAGGAGGGCTAAGCTGGGAGCCCAAAGACAGAAGGACACTGTAATGCTGAGAAAGAAGAATTGTTACTTGGTGTTGGGAGCTAGAATCTGGGAGATCAAGTGGATGTGATCTAGAGGTTGTACTCAGGTGTGTTTGAAGAGAATGATTCTTCGAAGAGATGACAGGTGATGGGTGAAGAGATTAGGGCCTCAGAGGAAAATACATGGTATCCCTTTGAATCTAGATGATAAGAGAGTATCCTTATGGGATGATTCCTTGGAGGTTCTGTAGAGGAGGAGATCACTGATATACTGTATGAGATGAAAGGCAGAGGGTTGAAAGGAGAGAAACTCTTGAGCAAGGGCCTGACCAAATTAGTGGGAGCTGGGTTGGAAACACTGTGGCAGAGCAGTCCAAGTTAACTGCTAGGACTGACTGTGGGGAATAGCTGCAGCTAGAAATTGGTCACACATCTGGAGAAGGAGAAGAAATTGAAAGGAGAAAGAGAAAGAAGAGGATAGGAACATGAGGAGAAAGAAGAGGAAGGGAAGGAGGAAGAAAGAGAGAGGTGGAGAGAAGAGGTACCATTAAGATAGCACTCACAGAAAAAAAGCTGTGTGAAGACACAAGGAGAAGGTGACCATCAGCATAGCCCAGAGTGATCCCTCAGGAGAAAGCAAAGCTACATATAGACCAGCGTGGCTGAACACCTTGAGGGACAAGTGCCCACGCTGCAACCTGAAATCCACTTATTTAGTGCAAAGTGCCAGCACCGCAAATTAAACCCAAACCCAAATACCAAGGTTTTAGTTTAGAAAAAGCAACTCATACATTAACCTCTTTTGTCTTAAAAGGAAAACAAATAGCGTGTGTGCCATAGGTTTCCCACCGCTGATACAGAGCTTCAGCTTTCAGAAAATAAATTACATGTGAACCATGAATTACACTAACCACTATGACTTAGCAAACTGCAGGAAATAATAATTTCTGAGTCACTAGGGTTGGCACAGAAATCCTGTTTTGTGTGGTGTGGTCAGATTATGTCTTCCACTACTTCCAAGAAAATAAATTTCAGCTATTTAGACCACCTGGCCTATAGTTTCTTGTTGTAGCTCAAGCAACAAAACCAATATATTTTGTCAGAGATACTCAGGTTTCTTTCAGCTCCTTTGTTGAACAGCTGTTGAGGTCAACAATTTTTGCTGGGAAACTTGACAACCCTGTAAAAGTAACATCACTCTTTCTGCCATCTTTCCGTGCC
>NW_004526319.1:0-909 GCF_000260255.1 Octodon degus
GACTTGTAGTGATCCTGCTGTTTATAGCCTCCCACATACTGTGATTACAGGCACATGCACCACACCCATTCTCATTCACCATCTCTGCACACCCTGGAGGTGGAGGCATACCAGGCCCGGGAATGGAACCCCTGGCCCTGCGCTTGCTTGCAGGTGCTTCAATGCACTGATCTATTTGGCTGGCCCTGAATAACTCAACTCCACTCTGTCCTGAGAATAGAATATCATCAGTCCAAAACAGCCTATGGGCATCCCAGTTGCTATCCCAAGTGAGTGAAGGCAGAGGCAGGAGGTAGACTAGACCAATCTGGAAACAGCCAAAAGAATAAATAGGAAAGTAGCAGATGTCCCCTGCAAAGGAAGCAAGAGGGAACAGGGCTGGGAATTTAGCTCACGGAAGGGAGCTGCCAAAATTGAAGGACCTTCAGAATGGCAGCTGTTATTTTGGTGCTTGGTGCCTCTAGCCTATCCCCTGCACACAAGGAAATCCAATGCTTTATTTTCTTCCAATCGCTGGAAATTGTTGGGAACAAAGTGGAAAACCATAGTGGTTGTGATGGGAGATGCTTGTAATCCCATCACCCTTGGAGATAGAGGCAGGAGAATTGCAGGTTAGAGCCAGCTGCACAATCTTTCTGTGCAGGCAGATCCTGACACAAAAAATACACTTTCAACTTGAAGGGTCCAAGAAATGGAAGGAATGGGGGGACATTAATTACTATAAACATGGAAAAATAAAATCAAAGATGAATTAGAAAATAAAAAATTTCCAGAGACAGAGCTCAGTTTAGGGAAACTTAGTTCAACTTGCTATACTAGCTAAAAGAAGAAAGGAAGCAAAATATAAAAAAGAAATCTTCCCTCCCCAAAGTAAATGTAATTATTATTTATGGAAAACGTGAATATGGG
>NW_004526319.1:1839-2923 GCF_000260255.1 Octodon degus
ATCCAGTCTGTAGAACTGGTAGGACTTGCACAGATCACAGGAGTAAGAACAGATTTTCACACTAAGGGATGGTCTCAGCGCCATCAGAAACTCTTCCAAGTCAAAACAGATCTGGGCAAATTGCTCAAGGTGCACAAATTTTGCTGGAATGTTGGATTCGTAGCTCTCCAATGGAGCAGGATACATCCCCAGTGTTAAGTGGCTCAGTCCACAACTTATGTTCAGCAGAACCTGAAGAACGCCCAGAGAAAAGTGGTTCCCATAGCAACTGAAATTCTTGAGCTGGGAGCAGTGGCTCAGGGCAGGCAAGATGACAAGGAGCTCAGAGTCTGTTAGGTCACAGTGTTCTAGGGCCAGTGTGTCCAGCGTGCTGGCCAGGTTATCTATCAGAATCTGGAGGGTCTCAGGATTGAAGGAATTCATTGGAATTCCCCTCAGAGTCAGGGACTTGAGCTGGCTTGTGCTTGTCCCCTGGGAAAGATGCTGAAGGTCACATTCCTTCAGCGGACTTGAACACAAGGAAAGGACCTCCAAGGGGGTCTGGCTCCTGCATAGGGAAACATCATTAAGTGTGAATGGTAGTGATGAGTGTGGGGCATTACTAGCCACCTAGTTGTGCTTCTTAGCTGCGGATCAACAGGAAGTTGTGAGGTGATGGCACTGTTCATTCCAGTTGCATCACTTTTTTCATTGTCTAGTCTCATTCTCCACAGTGACCTTTGCTTAGGGAAATAGGGGCCGGGGAGATGGCTCAGTAGGTTAAGTGCTTGACTGGCAAGCGCAAGTAGTTGAGTTCATTCCCTGGTTGTGAAAAAAAAAAAAAGCAAGCAAGCAAGAAGAAGAAAGAAAGAAAGAAAGAAAGAAAGAAAGAAAGAAAGAAAGAAAGAAAGAAAGAAAGAAAGAAAGAAAGAAAGAAAGAAAGAAAATTGAAAATCTCAGCTCTGGCCTCATGAGACCAGGGAGTAGATTTAGGAATAAAGGACACAGGCAAGCTTTGTCAATGGGCTGAAGGTGGCTCTGTGCCCTCAGCAAAGCCTGTGTTCTTGTGCCTATCTCTGCAGTCCTCTCCTATCCTCTTGGGTTC
>NW_004526319.1:5565-6889 GCF_000260255.1 Octodon degus
CTACACCAAAGGTCAGAGGACAGAGCTACACAAAATCACAATCAGAAGGACAAAAGTGCACTCTCAGGCCCCCAGCCATCCAGGAAAAATGAAGGAGATGCTACTATAGAAGAAATAGTTAATTGCACGCCTGAAAGCACTGAAAGAATAGTGTTTGAAGTGAAGAAACAAGTCCAGAAAGATATACAGGCAATCAAGTCAGAAATAATCTCTGAAGTAAGAAAAGAAATGGTAGCCATAATTCAAAAGTTCTAAGTGCTTCTGAAGAAGACACTGAATAAAAAAGAAGAGGAGGATATAAAGGTGATGGAATACTTGAGTGAGCAATGTAGGAAAGAAATAGAAAGCATGAAGCAGTTTGAGGAGATATGCAGGAAATTAAAACCTCAATCACAAGCTTGCTAAACCATTTGAGCGAAATTGAAGATAGAGAATCACAAGTTGAAGACAGCATTCAAACTAGAACAAAGTTGTTCTTAAAAACAATTAGGATGTAGGGAAAAAAATTCAACATCTGCAGAATGATGCAAAGATGAACAGTGTGAGAGTGATGGGCATCAATGAGAAAGAATAAAACAATAGAAATGATATAAAAGGAAGATGGGCAGAAGTAATAGCAGAAAACTTCCCAAATATGGGGAAACAATATAACATTCAGTTAACTCAAACATAAAGAACTCCAAATAACATCAACCCAATTAAAAGAACACCCAGATATATAATAATCAAGGCCTCAGATATTCAGCATACAGAGCCAGGAAAATTGGTTGGCATATTGAAGCACCTTCTTCTGCAGGTGCAGGCTGAGGGTTCCATCCCCACGCATGCCGTGCTGCCCCCTCACTCCATTTGCCCCATTACAGTGATTGAGACTGGGTGTGGTGGTCCACTCTTGTAATCCAAGCACTTGTGAGGCTATTAACAGGAAGATCACTACAAGTCCGATCTACACAGTGAGACCCTGTAAACCTTGTAGACACTGCCCTGAACACAAAAAGAAGGGTGGGGGTGTGGAGGAGATGGCTCTGTAGAATAAGCACTTGTTTGGCAAGTGTAAGGTCATAAGTTCAATTCCCGATACCGAAAAAAAGTAAGAAATGAAAAGAAAACAAAAGAGAAAAAATCAGCAGATGAACAAATATAGATAGATAGATGATAGATAGATAGATGATAGATAGATAGATAGATAGATAGATATTAGAGAAAACAAACAGATCACATATAAAGGAAACCCCATCACAATAATGGCAGAAATTTCTTCACAATCCATCAAGTCAAGAAGACGACGTAACAAAGTACTACAAGTATTGCAAGAAAACAAATT
>NW_004526320.1:0-1805 GCF_000260255.1 Octodon degus
ATTTTTATAATCTTTATTCATTTTAATGAGAAAAAAGAAAATAGTCATGAAACAGTTTCAAAACGGGTTAGTAGAACGTTTACAATAATTAATGCATTTTCAAAAAAAATAATTAATGCATTGCATATTGTTGTCTTCATAGTAGTTATTCAGAGGATAAGATGCAGACATGTTATCTTGTCTAGACAATATTAGTACAAACTTTTATTCTCAGTGAACTAAGAGAAAGTAGCTGTATATCTATCCTTTCTTGTGTATACATATATTTATTTATTTTCCTTCCCCTCTCCCCCTTTTATATTTATTTATTTGTCTTTTTTTCATAATTTTATTAATAAACAAATAGCAATGAGACAGTTTCAAATCAAATCACTAGGACAGTTTCAATAACTAACACTGCATACATTCTTCTTAGTGGTTAATTGCTGTAGAAGATGCGGACCTGAGATCCTATTTACAAACATCATTAGAACATATCATTCTATTCATTAAGAGAATGTAACTATATATCTATCCTAACCACTTTGAATACACAGATACAAAATGGACATTCATCTGTATACCCTTTTTTTTGTTAAGTTCTGTTATTTGAATATTATAGGTGTGTAAACTCAGCAAAATATTCTAAAAGAGTCTAGTAGCCCATAATAGCATTGGGTCTTCTGTTTAACTGGCAATGTCAGAAATTATTGACCTGAGTCCCACACAGCTCAACATAACAGCATGGCTTTATTTCTTATATTTCGACTTCATACTTTTCTACTGGATGAGGTGCCTTAGACCACTGAGCCATCTCACCAGCCCCCAGGCTGGTCTTGAACTCATCATGATCCTCCTGCCTCAGCCTCCCAGTGCTAGGATTACAGACATGCACCACCATGCCTGGATAATCCCAGCATTTGAGAAGTTGAGGCAGGTGGATCACCACAAGTGCAAGCTTGGGCTGCAGGGCAAAACCCTGTCTCAAAAAAATGGAAAATGAAAGCAAAACAAAAACCCAATTTGTCCAGGTGCTGCTATGTGCCAGGTCCTGTGCCAAAGCCAGTAGGAGGTGAGATAAACATGGCCCAACTTTTATAGAAAACAGCCAAGAGGGGCCAGAAAGATAGCTCAGTAGAATTTTTTTTTTTTTTTTTTTTTTTTACCAGGGATTGAACTCAGGCCCTTGTGCTTGCCAGGGAAGCACTTATTCACCTCCTGCCCAAGGCTTGCCTTGCAAGTGCAAAAGCCTGAGTTCAATCTCCAGTTCCACCAAACAAATAAACAAACAACAACAACAACAACAACAACAACAACAACAAAACCACAGCCTGGTAGAGCACACACAACAAAGAAGTAAGTGAATAACATAAAATACCAAATGCTAGATTTGTTCCTTCTGTACAGCTCCACTGTCTCTGCCAGGATACCACATGGTCAGGCCAAGCCAGCCATAGGGGACCATGGAGTCTAAAAACACAGAAACATCAGATCTGTAAATTTAGAACTCTCAGAAACAGAATTTTAACATTTTGATATCATAGAATTTTATTACCTAGTGATACAAAATCTACAAATTCTAGGAATAATTTAGGAGAGATTATGTGATTCTGTGGATTTTGGCCCTTTTTCATTCAAAACTTATTATTTATTGGTGGAACCGGGGGTTGAACTCAGGCCCTTGCGCTTGCCAGGCAAATGCTTATTCTACTGAGCTATCTCCCCGGCCCCTCAAAACTTATTTTTAAGATTTAAATTCATAAAGTAAACATTCATGAGTTATAGGCTATTAGCTTTATTTATTTATTTATTTATTTATTTATTTA
>NW_004526320.1:2374-5833 GCF_000260255.1 Octodon degus
GCTTTAGACCACTGAGCCATCTCACCAGCCCGATTTATTGTCTTTTTGAGGCAAAGTCTCACTATGCAGTTCAGGCTAGCCTTGAACTCACTTGGTAGCTCAGGCTGGCCTTGAACTCATGGTGATCCTCCTGTTTCAATCTCTTGAATACTAGGATTATAGGCATGCACCACCACATCCAGCCTATTTATTTTATTATTTATTTATTTATTTTTGGCGGAACTTGGGATTGAACTCAGGCCCCTGCGCTTGCCAGAGAAGCGCTTATTCTACTGAGCCATCTCCCCAGCCCAAGCCTATTTATTTTAATTGTTATTATTGTTGTTTTGTTTTTTGAGACAGGGTCTAATTTTATGGTTCAATTTAGTTTTGAACTTTCTATGTAGTCCAGGCTGGCCTCAAACTTGCAGCGATCCTCCTGCCTAGCCTCTGGAGTGCTAGGATTACAGGCATGTGCCACCAGGTTGGCTTGCTTATTTATTTATTTATTTATTTAGGCAGAACGTGGGATTTAACTCAGGCCCTTGCGCTTGCTGGGCAAGCACTTATTCTAATGAGCCATCTCCCCGGCCTCCTATTTTATTTATTTTTGCCATACCAGGGATTGAACTCAGGACCTTGCCCTTGGCAGGCAGGCACTTATGCCACTGAGCTATATTCCTGGCCTATCTTATTTATTTTATTTTTTGTGGAACCAGGGATTGAACTCAGGCCCTTGCGCTTGCTGGGCAAGCACTTATTCTAATGAGCCATCTCCCCGGCCTCCTATTTTATTTATTTTTGCCATACCAGGGATTGAACTCAGGACCTTGCCCTTGGCAGGCAGGCACTTATGCCACTGAGCTATATTCCTGGCCTATCTTATTTATTTTATTTTTTGTGGAACCAGGGATTGAACTCAGGCCCTTGCGCTTGCCAAGGAAGCACTTATTCTACAGAGCCATCTCCCCGGCCCTTTTATTTTATTGACCATCGCACTGAGTCACTAAATTGCCCAGGCTGAGTGAGAACTTGTGATCTTTCTGCCTCAGCTTCCCACAGTGCTGAGATTACAGAGGGGCCCAGCTCAGAATCATGATGGGATACATGGTCTGCCCTCCTCCCTATGCACTTCTTTTACCTCATATGTCAGCTCAGTCTCACAGCCTTCAAGAAGCTGCAAATTTTCAGCAAATGGGACTCACTCAGATTTTCTTCTTGGATGCTGCCTGAGAAAAGCCCCTAAGGGATACCTTCCTGTGATCAGGCCACGTTGGTCCTATCTTGGGAAGGTTGCGATCCACTCCCTGAACATAGAAGAAGCCTGAGTCAGGCCCGGCTTTAGGTGTCCCAGCCCAGACTACTCATCTGATGCCCCGCCCTGGGCTGCTTCTGGCACTGGAGACCATGCTGGCCACATGGGATGGCTGAGCTCCTCTGTCAGGGTCTAAATCTGGGACTTGGCTGCTCTGTGTCCTGGCTTTTCCACTCGACCTCTGTTGCCTGGTAGGGAGGCCCCTTCCTGAGCTGCAGGGATCGGCTGGCTGTCATGGTCAGTGGGCTGGGGGTGGATCTGGAGCAAATTGACATTCCTGGGGCATGGGCTGGTGGGTATCACTCAGCTGCCCTTCAGGCAGTGACAGTCTTCCTAACTGGAGGAGACAGCAAGTTTGAGGAGGCAGCAAGGGGCCATGGCTGAGCTGCCAGGCCTAGAAGGAAAAAGGGATGGACAGATGGCAGTAGTCACCTGTCCCGTAGAGCACTTTGCTCAGTGTCTCCCAATCCTCTGGGTCCTACCATGCTGAGCCCATGGAGGCAGGGGGCCATTGGCATGGAAGCCCCATCCCTAAGCCTGTACCGCTTGTGATACCACCTTCCTGTAGGTAGACTGGGCAGCACTGAGGCCCCATCTGGCCCTCTGCCTGGGGTCTCTGGCCCCTTTTCCTTGTCTGGGTTCTGAGACCTGCCTGATGCCACTACCAGGAGACCCTACCTCTCACCTTCCTTCTTTTTCTGCCCCAGTCCCACCGGAAGTTCTCTGCCCCACGGCATGGACACCTGGGCTTCCTGCCCCACAAGAGGAGCCACCGGCACCGTGGCAAGGTGAAAACATGGCCAAGAGATGATCCCAGCCGGCCTGTGCATCTCACAGCCTTCCTAGGCTACAAGGCAGGGATGACCCACACCTTGCGCGAGGTGCACCGTCCAGGGCTCAGTGAGTCGATGGGGGACACGTGGTGGGTGGTGGAGGGACTCCCAGATGCTAGGAGACAGAATCACTTTCTGGTCCAGGATTCGGCATTGTCCTGGAAAGGGCCCTGCCCAAGGGACTCAGAACAGTGACAGATCATAGTGGCAGCAACTTAGGTGGGTTCTGTCATTGCTGTCATTTTACAAATGAGGAAATGAGGCACAGAGTAGCTAAGAAACTAGTCTGGTCACTTAGTAACTAGAGGAACTAGAATTCAAAGGTGGACACTAGCCCTCAGCCCTCACTTCAACCCACGTGACAGGATACCTGTACCTTCTGGCCATTTCAGGGGGAAGGGAAAATATGTATGTCTCTACCTATCTATCTGTCTATCTATGTATCTTCACACTTTTAATTTTTTGTACTTTTGAGACAGGGTCTCACTATGCAGTTCAGGCTGGCCTTGAGCTCACTTTGTAGCCCAGGCTGGTCTCGAACTCACAATGATCCTCCTGCCTCAACCTCCAGAATGCTAGGATTACAGGCATGCACCATCACACCTCACTCACACTTTTTTCTGTACTGGAAATCGAACTCATGACCTCACCCTTGCCAGGCAGGCACTATGCTGCTGAGTTGTAGGATTATAGACATGTGCCTTCACATCTAGGTGCTTTTTTTTTTTTTAATTAATGTATTTAGTACAGGATCTACAGGGCTCACTACACAGATCAGACTTGTAGTGATCCTTCCTGTTTTTCAGCCTCCCAAGCACTGGGATTACAGGCGCATGCCACCACGCTTAGTCTCATTCACTGTCTCAGCATGCACAGGGGTGGGGGTGGGGATGGGGAGGTGGGGGGGTGGGGGATGGCACAGCGGGTGGGGGATCAAACCCCAAACCCCTGCTTCTGCCTAAGCAGGTGCTTTAATCTGCTGAGCTATTTGGCTGGCTCTATAATATATTTTGGGTTTTTTTGTGGGGGGGATTACAGGCATGCACCACCAGCCCAGTCTCAGTTGCTGGTTCAGTGGGCTCAGGGGTGGGGTCAGCACAGCATGTGGTGCCAGGCATTGAACCCAGTCCTTGTGCTTGCTTAAATAGGCACTTGATCCACTGAGCTGTCTTGCCAGCCCTTAACATCTAGTTTCTTTTGTTTTCAAATAATTATAGATTTACAAGTAGTTGTAAGAAATAACCAGAAATTGACATGAATAGTTCTCACCCCCTTATGCAGGTTTCCCAGTTCTGCACTCACTCTGTGTGTGTGTGTGTGTGTGTGTGTGTG
>NW_004526321.1:0-1288 GCF_000260255.1 Octodon degus
AAAGGGCTCCTTTCCCCCCACAATCCTGCCAGCATTTGTCATTGGTTGATTTCATGGTAACAGCTGTTCTATCTGGAGTGAGATAGAATCCCAATGCTGTTCTAATTTGCATCTCTCAAATGTTAATCTTTTACATTTACCAATTGTTCTAACCACTTCACTAAACAGAGTAATAAAAGCGTGGTTCCTGCAGCACCTGGTAACTCTACCCCTGAGCTAACTGCCCTGCCCTTTTTATTGTAAGAGTTCCCTCTGGTTCTCCTCTTGGTCCAAGAAGTCAATATTTGTAATCCCAAAGATGCGTTGTTGGAATCCCACCAAGTTAATTCCAATCTACCGCTCCCAGTGCAACCCACAGCGAAAATAAAGACACTAAAGCATATTTATAATTACTGGGGAGCCAAGGGGCCCTAAGTCCAGCCAGGAAGATGGCTTTCTGGAACAGAGGCGGACCCAGGGCCGCACCTGGGTTTTATTCAGTGGAGGAGGAGTGGCTTGAGGAGGAATGACTGAGAACTGTGGGAAGTAGGTGAGTGCTGTGAGCTGAGGTAGGTGGGTGGCCTACATTTACCTCTGCCATATGCAGAGAGGAGATGCAGAGAGAGTAATCTGCATTATGCTATTGAGATAGTAGCTAATGTTGGGGGGGGGGTCTGGTGCTTCGGCTCTGATGGTAATCTTTCAAGCCCCAGGAAGTCATAGCCTCTACCTCAAGGTTCACTTCCAGCTAGCAACACAGAGCACTGGCTCTTTGTCCTGTCTCAACCCACCTTACTTTTTTTTTTTTTTTTTTCTGTATTTTTGGGTAGGGTCTACAGGGTGTTCAAAATCTCACTACTAGATCGGGCTCATAGTGATTTTCCTGTCTACAGCCTCCCAAGAGCTGGGTGTAAAGGCGTGCCACCATGCCCAATCTCAATTGCCAGTCTCAGCATGCCCTGGGGGTGGGGCCAACACAACAGGCCTGGGGATTGAACCCCCGGCCCCTGTACCTGCTCGCAGGTGCTTTAATCCACTGAGCTACTTGACCGGCCCCTCCCCACTCACATTAAAGAGCAGCAGGTGTGGGGTATCGGGAAACATGCATGCTATCGTCAAAGACAACCGCCAGCACCTCGGCTACACCAATATACATTGCTTAAGGCCAGTTGAAAGGATAAAGAGAAGTCCTAGCCAGCTCTGTGTTTGTCAATACAAGGAAATAGGGTCAGGCTCAGCCAAAATGGAGACAGTTGCTCTTCTTTCAAGGAGAGCTGCTCAGGTGGTCCTCCACATTTCGTTTCTTTTG
>NW_004526321.1:2988-3855 GCF_000260255.1 Octodon degus
CAGCCATGAAGGCTGCATCGCTGTGGGCTGGCAAAGGGCTGCTGGAGTGGCCAAAGCCTCCACCAGCCGTAACGCACAGAGCTGTCACGCTGAGGGCTGAGCCCCTGCACTCTGAGGCCAAGGCCCCTGGCATCAAGGGAGCTGTACCCAGCTAACTCATCATTTTCATGCAAATTGAGCAAAATAATCCTCAGCCAACTGGGGACACTAAGAATATCAAAAGAAGAGGAAGAAGGATGAACCGAAGTAATCATCACTGAGGATTTCTCCAGGTTAATATCAGAAGGCGAAGGACAGGTCCCAAAAGCACAGAGAACAGTAAGTCAGAGAATGCCGGAACAGAGAACAGAAACATTTCGTGCAGACAGACCACACTCAAACCATAGGAAGTCAAAGTAAAGAAAAAGATCAAAAGAAAAATGTAGAGAAGGGAAGAATACCGAATGCGCAGAGGAGCAAAAAGACAAGTGCTACATGTGACTTCTCAGAAGTCACCCAAACAAGAGGGGAGTAGAGTAAAATATTCACAATGTTTAGGGAAAAGGCACCACCTAGAATTCTGCAGCCTGTAAAACTAAACACGAGGGCTGGCCAGATAGCTCAGCCAGTTAAAGCGCGTGCTTAGACAGACACGGGGAGCAGGGTTTGCTCCTCAGCGTGCCATGCTGGCCCTGCCCCAGGGTGAGCTGAGATGGTGATCGAGACTGGGCATGGAGGCGGGTGCCTGGCCTGTAATCCCAGCGCTTGGGAGGCGGAAAACAGGACGATCACTACGAGTCCAGTCTGTGTAGTGAGACCCTGTACTAAATACATTAAAAAATAAAAAAACAATTAAACATCAGAAGTAAAGGAGAAATAAAGATACTT
>NW_004526321.1:5175-6801 GCF_000260255.1 Octodon degus
AAAGGGGACCCATTGCTTGAAAAGCACAAACTGCTAAGCTCACATAAGCAGAAACAGAGGATCTGACTAGGCCTACATCTGTTAGAAACACTGAGTCTGTTGCGAATAACCTTCCAAAATAGAAAGCACCAGACTTGGACTGTTCACTGCTGAATTCTACCGAACATTCAGGAAGAAAGGATATCAATTCTCTATAGTCCCTTCAAGAGGTAGAAGCATAGTAAATAATTCATAACCTATTCTATCAGGCCAACTAATCTCTACTATAATTTTTTAAAAAGTATAACATGCGATTTATTATTTCTTTCTCAAGAGAGTTTTCTTCAGTCCATTAAGACCCAGCTCCCCTTGCATGGGCTTTGGTGGAGGTCGTGGGGCAGCAGCAGCAGGTCTACATCGCGGTGGAGGAGTTCAGTCCTTGCGGGCTTCACGAGATCAACTTCTGACCACTTTGCTGTGACGGGCACAACTCACACAATAATGCAGCTTCACATACTGCTTGGGAAGCACATAACCGTCGAAGACGGTTCCTCTCCTTGGGAATGTCCCTTATGGCGGTGGCCTCCACTACGCTCCAAATGACAAACTTCTTAATGACCTTATCCCTGGGTATGCACTGGGCACAGTTCGCGCAGCAAATAGGCTGCACACAACCGCAGCCCTTTTTGGCATGACTGTTGTTCCTTCTTTTTTTCGTCATCTTGGAAAGGAGGGCCCGAAAGAGGGACTATAATGAAATATACAAGGCTTGGCATTTATTTGCTTGTATGTTTATTTATTTATTTGGCACAGGGCCTCACTACGCAGCTCCTACTCATAGTGATCCTCCTGTTTATAGCCTCCCCAGTGCTGGGATTACAGGTGTGTGCCACCATGCCTAGATTTGGTCGCTGGCTCAGTGTGCCCCAGGGGTGGGGCCGGTGCGGCATGTGGTGCTAGGGATGGTACACCAGTCCCTGCGTTTGCCTAAGAACTTGCCTAAGCTGTCTCACCAGCCCAAAGCTTGGTATTTATAGAGAAAAGAGATCAATGTAGTTCACAGTTTTGGAGACTGAAATCTGAATAACATAGTGCCAGCTTAGCTGAGGGCCCCCTTGACTGGTGGCACCATGACGGTGGCAACAGGGGAGAAAGGAAGTAATCACATGGCCAGACAGGAAGCCAGAGAGTAATTCAGGGATCAGGCTTGCTCCTAAAACAACACACTTGGGCTGGGGAAATGGCTCAGAAGAATAAGCGCTTGCCTGGCAAGCACAAAGGCCTGAGTTCAACCCCCAGTTCTGCCCAAAACCCCACACTTTTCATGAGAGCTAATTCAGGGTTGCGCAAGAGCTACTTAATCCCTTCTGAAGGTACAGGGCTATGTTGATTTTCAAACTGAATTCTTTCCATAATCCTGGCCACAAATGGACAAGAACCAAATCAAATTTCTCCAGAAGGTCAACATCTGGGTTTCATCCAATTTGGTTTATGACCAGAATTATGGAAAGAATTAAGTTCATGAGCTGAGATCCCATTGTATACCCCACGACCCAACTAGCTGCCACTCGGCCTCACTTCCTAAAGGTCCTAGCACTTCCTGCAACTGCCACACCAGGGACCAGACTGTCAAGACCTGAACCCTTA
>NW_004526322.1:0-6729 GCF_000260255.1 Octodon degus
AATTCCTACTCCTACAAAATTTATTTTTTGTGATATACTTTTGTTTGCATTTACCTTGTAGTTCATATAGGTTTTTATTTCTGATGCTATCTTTTAGGTTTTGTAAGCAAGTAAATGGGGAGAAAATGTTGATGTCTACTCTAAACACTCATTACATACTTGATGTTTTATTTTGTTGATATTTTATTTCTCTGCTAAGTGCACATTGTACAATATAGTAAGAAACTCCTGAGAAAGAAAGAAAAAGAAGCAATATGATACGAAGGCCCTTCTATGCAAGAAAGGAGAGCTAAGCCCCTGTGCTGTCAGGGTAGGCGAGATGTGTGCGTGGAGTATGCAATTGTCATGTATCAAGAGCGTCTTGAGTGTAACTGCTGAAGCAAAGATTACTTTTGTTGTACCGTTCTATTGGTATTTTCACTGTAGCTAATATACAAATTTATTTCTGATATTCTCTTTTAGGTTTTATAAGCAAATCCACAGGTGATGTGAACATGTTGGTGTTTATTACT
Source organism: Octodon degus (assembly GCF_000260255.1). NCBI lineage: Eukaryota > Metazoa > Chordata > Mammalia > Rodentia > Octodontidae > Octodon > Octodon degus. Next base: position 513 of record NW_004526322.1, read on the forward strand.
AAATGAGCATAGTAGGAATTCAGTACTTTATTTTATTGATATTTTATGTTCCTGGTAACTAAGCCTTGTACATTATAATAAGAATATCCTGAGAAAACAAGAAGACCAGAGAGATGTCAAGTATGTCCTAGAAAAGGCCAGGGATGCAACACAGATGTGCTGGCTGTGTAAGAATTTGTGCATATGGAATGTGCTGCTGCCACGTGAGGGCTGCATTAGGTGTGATAATTGAAGTATGTTATTTTTGCTGTAGAATATACTGGTGTTTTCTTTTTCATTAAAAACCTCCATTGGTGCAGTTCAATATAGTTTAACAAATTCTTCTTTTTAAATTTTTTATGGTACCACAAAACCCACATGACCTTTTCCAATGTGTTGATAAATATGATCTCTCAGTTTTAAAACTGACTATGTGGCTGTTCTCTCACTGGAGAGCAAACCTGTGGGAAAAGGCATATGTGCAATTTATATGTTTTTGAAGTTTTGAAACTTAAAATGGAAATCACCCTGTGCCTAAGTGTTTACAATTTGCTTTTCTTTTATTGCGTCAGTTATTTCTAATTAATGTAGTTGAGTCTCATTAATTGATTTCTTGACTGCAGTACTAGGGATTGAACTCTGGGCCTCATCCATGTGAGGCAGCTGCTGTACCACTGGACTATATCTCCAACCCTTAAATTTCTTATTTTTTAGAAAACTGAGCAAAGTGTTGCTAAGTTGCCTGGGTTAGACTTGAACTTGTGATAGTCCTGCCTCAGCCTCCTGGATAATTAGGATTATAGATGTGTATAGCCACATCTGGTTTCTGCTTCATTTCATATCAGTGTTACTACTTATAATAAAATACATATAGAATTTTCCGTCTTAACCGTCTTAAAGCACACAGTTCAGCATCTTTGAGTACAATCACATAATTGAGCAATCAATTCTGAGAACTCTTATCATCTTGTAAAACTGAAACACACGTCCTTTGGTATTTGCACTGTAGTTCACATAGAAATTTATTTCTGCTGTTAATTGTTGACTTTGTACACCAAAAAAGTCAATGTTGAAAATTTTGATGGCTTTTTATAAACTCAGTAAATATTAAGAATCAAATGTTTTTGATATTGTTCCTGTTAAGTATTCATTGTTTAATATAATAAAATTCATACAATTAAAATTAATAATTCATCAGCAGGAATATTCTAAAGAAGAAACATGAGTATTATACATCCATAACAATGTATCTTTATGGCAAAATTTGCATTATGCCACATGGCCTAAGCCGTTGGCTTTGTTTAGTTCTTGATTTTCTCTCCTATATTATTTTTGTAGTACATTATTTTTGTTGTAGAGTTCTATTGGTATTTTCTTTTTTATTAAAAATCTCCATTGGTGCAGTTCAATATAGCTTACCAAATTCTTTTTAAATTTTTGTCTTGTGGTACCAGAAAACCCATGTAGCCTTTTCCAATGTGCTGACAAATGTTATCTCTCAGTTTTAAAGCTTGTTATAAGGTGGCTGTTCTCTCACAGGAGAGCAAACCTGTGGGAGAAGTTATATATATACAATTATATATTTGGAAGTTTTAAACTTAAAACAGAAATCACCCTGTGCCTAAGCACTTACGATTTGCTTTTCTTATTTCACTACTGTCTTCTTCCAAAAGTTTAAGTAATTTTCTTTTATTCCTTAAAAAAAAATGAAAATAAGAAGATCCAGCAGCAAGGTACAATTCCAGGCCTCCAGTTTACCCAAGGCAAACACAGTGATAGTGAGGTGGAGCAAGTCTAGATTTACCCACCTAAAGCCTCTCAAATGGTAACAGAAGAAGGAACAAAGCATATGAATGATGCTCTAGGGGAAAAAAAATCAGAAATAATTTTTCAGATAACTAAAGTGATAATTACCATAATGAAGAGTATGGTTAATGAATCTAGAGTAGACACAAATTTAAAAAATCTTAGGAAAATGAGGGAAACTATGAATACCCAAGATAGGAAAGAAATGGAATCTATGAAACAGATTCAGACATGCAGGAGATGAACAATTCTTTTGAAGTATATGTAGCAGAATCCGCCAATGTGAGGACAGAATATCAGATCTAGAGGAGAGATTAGTGGTTAGTGAATATGAAAAGAAAGACTTTTTAACAGTAACCAAGGGCCGTGAAAATCAACGCAACAGCTGCCAGATGATGCAAAGATGAGTAATATAATCTTGATTGGAGTAAATGAAAAAATTGGGAGATGGTGCAAAGCAAGTGAAAACTTATTCAGGTTTGAAACAATATTCCTATTGATGAATTATCAAGAAGCATTGGCAGAAAATTTCTCAAGCATGGAAAAAGAATTTGACATACAGTAAGTGAGTCATATAGGACTCTAATTGGCCATGATAAAAAATAAAAGATAATAAATCTACACTAAGGCACATAATAGTCAAAATTCCAGAAATTCAATATAGGAACAGAATACTAAAAGTGGTCATAAAAAGAAACAAATTACCTAAAAAGAAAAGGCATCACAATCACAGCAGCCTGCTCAACATGAAGCGTTAAGTCAAGGAGAGCTTGGAGTGAAGTGTTTCAAGGCCTAAAGAAAACAATCTCCAACCCAGTAGACATACCTTGTAAAACTGTCTTTCAGAATTGATATATCCATGATAAAGAACACCTGAAGAAATTCATAACCACCAAATTAGCACTCAGAAATGTTCTAAAAGATATTCTAGAAAGATATAAAGAAGACAACTCCATTAACTCCAGTACAATGAATCTACCAGGCGAGGCAAACAAGTAAAGATAGGGGACAGAAAGAGAACCAACAACAGGAAAATAATATGACGAGGATAAGTCAATGCATATCAGTTATAACCATCAATATGAATGCTTTCAACTTATCAGTCCAAGGAAATACTGGCAGAATGGATCAGGAAACAAGACACAACAGTATGCTATATTCAAGAGATACATTTAACTCAAAAATAAATTTATGGACTGAAAGCTAAAGAATGGAAAACAATACTCCATGTGACAGTAATGCAGAAAAATGCAGTGCAGCTATTTTACTTGCAGAAAAGGTAGCTTTCAAGCCACAACTGATTCAGAGACAAAGAAGGCCACTACATGCTTGGTATCATGGTTTGGGGCTTTTGCAACTTGGTATCATGGTTTGGGGTTTTTGCAACTTGGTATCATGGTTTGGGGTTTTTGCAAGGTGAACAATATACTTTAGAACATGTTTTATAGTAGTATTTTATAGTGAACACCCAAGAATCACATACTACAAGTGCAGGAAATCTGTCCACACACTAAGTACTGAAGAATCCAGCTGAGGGCTTAGAGCTCATAACAATGCCTCCCGCTAGTCCAACTGGAGGCCTAGAGCCCACAACGAAGTCTCACTCAGGCCTGCTTTATGGATACGTGCTAGAAAGGCCCAAGGGTCAGGGGTAGAAGTGAGGAAGTCTATGGCAGTGGGATGAAGTATCTGTGCTAGCAGGCTGAGGGGTCTGAACTGGAGCCAGGAAGCAACACTCAAGCCCCAGAGCTCCCCCAAAAGGCACCACAGCCACCCTCAGCAACAGTGAGGTCCTAAGCTCCTTCAGCAATGAGGAAAGCTGAGTTCCCATCAGGAAAGCCAACAGGACAAGCTTTGTGAGGCTGAGCAGTGCACCATCTTCCCCTCAGAACTAGGAATTGATGCTCAAGATGAGGTTCAAAGTTCATCAGGAAAGCCGTCATGATAAAGTCTTCCCTCAGAACAGCCCAAGAGAACTAACAGCTTCCAATAGCTTCTTGAAACAGCATCCCTAACTGTTTTTGGCAGCATCTCCTGTTCTGCCTTTGTGCTGCTGGCAGCAACCCTCAGGTGGGCCTCCCGCACCCAGCACCATGCTAGTGCAATTCAGCTGAGTGTAAGAAGCTGACCACCAGCTAGCCATCCACCACACTTGGTAAGGAAACAATCTAAGAGGAAAAGATAACAACCATAAATATAGTGTGTCTAATGTCAGTGCACCCAACTATGTACAACAAATATTAACAGGCAGGAAAAGAATCACATACACACCACAACAGTTGTAATAGAGGATCTGAATAGCCCAGTGTCACAAATAGATCAACTAGACACAAAAGTTGACAAATGTCAAAACTGAGCGAAACCTTTGAACAACTGGATTAGTAAATATCTACTGAGTGACCCCCAAAACTCCACCAAAGACTTCCAGACTTAATAACAAAACTCAGTAGCATAGCTGGATATACAGTTGACAGTCAGTAATATATAGCATAAAACAATACTTGGAAATCAATCTAACAAAGGCACTGAAGGACATTGACTTTGAAAATTACAGTATTGTGAAAAATGAGACAAAAGAGGATATTAGAAAATGGAGGAAGGGTTGGAGAGATAGCTCAGAAGTCCAACTCCTGCCTGGCAAGTGCAAGGACCGGGGTTCAGTCCCCGTTATTGCATGCCATGCCAGACTTAGAACCCCAGGCATACAATGCTGGCACTGAAACTTGGCATGGTGGTGCATGCCTGTAATTCCAGTGCTGGGGAGGCTGAGACAGGAAGACCACTATGTATCTGAGCTACATAGTGAGACCCTGTACCAAATAAATGAATAATTAAAATTTTTTTAAAGAAAATGGAAAGATACCTCTTGTTCTTGGTTAGGAAACACCAAAATAGTGAAACTATCTATATTTCCAAAATTATTATACAGATTTAATGAAATCACAATCAAAATACCAATAGCATACCTCACAGAATTAAAGAAGCCAATCCTAAAATTCATTTGGATTTTAGAAGAGAAGAGAACTAGAATAGCAAAGGCAATCCTGGGCAACAAAGGTCAAGCAGGGAACATCACAGTCTCTGACTTGAAATTATAATACAAAGCTACTGTGATAAAAGCAACCTGGTCCTAACAATAAAACAAAATAAAAAAACCCCAAGTATCAGCAGAACACATCAGAAGATGCCAAAGCAACTTCAAATGCACTCAAACACCTTATGTTTGACAAAGGGACCCAACGCTTTTGCTGAAAAAAAAAAAAAAAAAAAAAAAAGCCTGTTTGATAAATGGTGCTGGAAAAATTGATTTTCCACATGCTAAAGATTACACCTAGACCCATATCTCTCACTGTGCACTAAACTCAGATTGAAATGGATCAAAGTTGTAAATATTAAAGCAGAAACACTAAGTCTGTTGGAAGACAGAATAGGTAGAACTCTTGAAGAAATAGGTATAGATAAAATCTTTACCAACAAAACCTCAATTGCTGGGCATTATCACAAAGAATCAGCAGCCGGATTCTCATCTTGTTAAAAAGCATTTGCACAACAAAAGAAACAAACAACAGGGTGAAGAGACATCTCACAGAGTGGGGAAAAAGTTTGCTACCTATTTCTCAAAGGACTAATGTCTAGAATATTTGCATAACTCTAAAAATCACCCAACCCAAATTTGACTGTGTTGTTTTTGTGGTACCAGGGATCTAACTCAAGACCTTGTTCTTGCCAGGCAGGTGCTTATACCATTGAGCTATTTTCTTGGTTCCACCCACGCCCACATTTAAAGACCTAATCCAGAAAAGGGTGCCTGAACTGAATGGACACTTCTCAGTTGAAGAAGTATGAACAGTAAACACACTGAAAACACAGTTCAGCATTACTGGCCACTTGAGAGACGCAGGTTAAAATAACTCCGAGATTCTATCTCCAGAAAAAACAGTTATTTCTTATCATTCAATAACACGGTGGTGGTGGTGTGCAGAAAAACGAGCCCTTCTCTACTGTTGGTGGGAGTGTAGATTGGTGCAACCACTGTGGATATCCTCAGAAAACTATGGAAATTTCTCAGAAACTAAAGGTTCCATTCGATGCAGCTACTCCATTCTAGGATCTACACAAAGGAATTAAAACCATCAAACCACAGCAATACATGCATGCCCATGTTTATCCCACACAGTTTGTAATAGCTAAATGTTGGAAATAGCCTAAATGCCCATCAGTGAATGGATAGATAAAAAAGATGTATTATTTTATTTTTAAAAACCTTTTATTTAGGGGCTGGTGAGATGGCTCAGTGGTCTAAAGCACCTACTTAGAACAAGGTTAGCAAAGCACAGGGACCGCGGTTCGATCCCCCAGCACCACATGACAGCCAGTCCGCCCCCTGGTGGGCTGAGCTGGCCACACACACACACACGCACACACACACACA
>NW_004526323.1:0-750 GCF_000260255.1 Octodon degus
CCTTTGCAGAGATCTAGAATTTTGATGAAAAAATTCATGGGATCCTCTTGCTTTATCAAAAACAGAAATCAAGTTAATAAGAGCATCTGCATTATAATTCCCCAAGGATAATGGACCCAGGAGATTGGAATGGGCTCTAATATGATCCATCAAGGGAGCAGTTCTGTTGAGTATAGCTTTCTGTAATTTTAAAAACAGTTGTAATAAGGTTGGCTCAATAGTGCAGTGAATAGAAGCAGTTTCAATCTTTTGAGTTAGATATACTGCATATGAGGAGTCATTTAATATATTAAGGGCCTGATCTGCAAATTGCTCTATAACATAGAGGACAGCCTTAATCTCTGAGCGCTGTGCGGAATCTCGTTGCGTAGAGAATGAGTGTTGGAATGAGCAGCTCCAGATAGCTGCCTTTCCTCTAGAAGAGCCATCTGTAAAGTAAGTTAGGGCCCCTGCCAGAGGCTGTAATTTTGTAACTGTAGGAAGAATAATAGAGGTGTGAAGGAAGAATTGCAAGAGAGGATCACTTGGGTAGTGATTGTCTATGGTCCCTAGGAATTGAGCAAATGCCACCTGCCAGAATAAGGCAGTTTGGAGCAATGTCTGTCTCTGTTGAGCATCTAGTGGGACCACAATAACATCTGGATCATGTCCAAAAAACTTACATGCTCTACCTCTTCCCATGGTCACTACTTTTGCTATCTGTTCTACATATAACTGGAGAGTTTTTACTGTTTGGTTTGGCAAAAACAG
>NW_004526323.1:2010-6754 GCF_000260255.1 Octodon degus
TTCTTTCGTAAGATCTCTGCCCCACAGATTGACTGGAATAGGTCAATGAAGGGCGTTATAATACCTTTCTGCCCATCAGGACCAATATATGAAAGAGGCAGCACACTCTGTGAGACAGACTGTGGAGATCCTAAACCTATCAGAGCTGTGGAGGCAGGTCTAGTTGGCCAAGCAGATGGCCAAGATTGGCTATTGATAATGGTGACATCAGTATCCATCAGGCCAGAAAAAGATTTCCGGCTTAATCTAACAGTACAAGTAGGTTTATGACTAGAAATGATTTGGGAGACGTAAATTTCCTTGTTTAAAGGCTTATCTCTATTCAGTTCACAAAAGGGGTAGAGTACAGGAGATGACCGAACTGTGGGAGAGAGCAAAACCTGAGCAATCAGATCACCAGGCTCGATTACCCAAATATCAGTGGAACATGCAGCAACTGATATTTCTTTATTACAATCACCATCTACTACAGTTGGGATTATATTAAGGCCTTTAGGAATTAAGCTCAATTTTCCAATAATTAATCCTATGGTTCCTTCTGGTGGTGGCCCATAGATTCCAGTAGGGATTAAAACTGGTTTTTCCCCCCCTAATAAGTGGATGCGAGAAGCTGCTGGTAAATCTAATCCTGGACTCTGTGTGGTTCTTCATATGAGGGACTTAAGGTTTCGCCTTGTACCCATCCTGGTAGTGGGGTCGTTGTCTGTCTGGTTTGGACTGGATATAACTGGTTTAGTTGCTTCTGGGATAGCACGGCATTGCTTGAGTCTGTCCCCTGCATTTGTGCCTGGCCCCGGGGAAGGGCCGATTCCCCGTTTCCCTGAAGGAGTGTGCCATCTTTGTGAGATTTAGACTTACAGTCTTTTGCCCGGTGGAAACCTTTCATGCAGCGTGGACATGGAGTATCTGGCAGATCAGGGTGTGGTCTTGCAACAGCCTGCCAAGCAGAGTTGGTTGACTTCGTAAAAAGATCTGGGCGGTGGCGGCAAGTATGTCCGTGTTTGCCACAGTTAAAGCATTTAATCATATCCAGTCTATCACTAAAGCGTTGGGATAGAGTCTGTGCCGTGAGCAGATTCATGGGTGGTGAACCCAATATTCTGGCGTGCTCAAATGTAAGTATATAAGTCCTGTGTGTGGAGCACTGAGGCTCAGGCCCTTTTACAGTCTTCATTGGCGTTCTCATATGCTAACTGCCGAATAAGTATTTTAGCTGCGTTATTGTGTGAAATCTGCCTGTTTACAGCTCCTTGCAACCTTGCTACGAATTGGGTGTAAGTTTCACTAGGGCCCTGGAGTATCTGGGTAAAGGATTTATTGGGTGTACCATCTTCTGGTACAGAAATCCATGCTCGACGTAGCAGCTCCTTGCATTGCATGAAAAGGAGGGGCGGGCACGTGCCTGGACCTTGAAGTCAGCGTATCGTCCAGTGCCAGATAGCATTTCTGGTGTTATTGCTTTAAGATTCTCATCCCCACTATCTTGATTACTCTGGGCCTGCTCTGAGATGAAGGTCTTCAATTGTGATTCAAAATGCAGGAATTGTGCGGATGATAGACATGTGCGCCCGAGATGGGTTACATCACTTGGTGTCATTTGGAAGCCTTGAATTATGTTATCCAAGCAACCAAGTGTGTAGGGGCCTTGGACACCATTGTCTAACACACTCTGTCTTAATTCTTTCAGGAGCAAAATGTTAAAGGCCGCATGAGTACTGCATTTACGAGTAGGGTGTTCTGGATCTGTCTCCTCAAGGACAGGGAAGCACATTGTCTTTGGATATAACCTCATATCACTGTACTTTGGCCTCCTTAAGGCTGGGGAAGGAGGAGGCTCATTCCTAACTTGATTGTTTGGTATGCCTGAGGGAAGGACTGTAGGGAGTGGAGGGGCAGTGGGGAGAACAGGGAGAGGATTAGCTATATTCTTTAAAAACACTTCCTTGTTTTCTAGAAGCCCATTAGGAAAGTCCTGTCCCAGGTGATCCAACTCTTCTGTCATAGTTCCATCAGGGCCCTTCTCGATTACAATTGCCTTGTTTACTAGTCTCAGGCCAGGATCCTAAGAATGCTTTGGAATGGTAAGCGGTTGCTGATCTGCATTCCTTCCTGGGCTGTTACATTGGAAGGCCCAGATAGCTCCCTTTACCAGGTTATCTGTGGCTATAGTTTGTGAGTGAATTTTCCTTTTCTGAGCTTTGGCTACAAAGAAGTTCTTACCTATTTCATCCCAAATCCTCAGATCCAGTGTACTAACTTTGGGAAAAGATGGATAAAATGTAGCTATCTCATGGAGTAATCTCAAAACTCACTTAGATGGTATCTTAATACCAGCATCTTTTAACAGCTTCATGATCAATAAACTAAATTCTTTCTCTTCTGTGGATAAAGACTGAGCTTGCCCCATTGTTACCCTTGATGAACAGATTCCTATTTGCTACTTGCGTCTGAGCACTATAATTAATAAAATGCTCCACTTACCTTTAAATTGGTCATGCAAGGTCCAGTGGGTCGCCTGTACGTGATTCTGGTAAGTGGTCATTGTGTTGAGAAGGTCAGGTCGTGCGTTGGGGCCACGTTGAGCACCAATTGTAGGAGACACTTCCTGGACCTCCTCTCGGTCCAAGAAGCCAATATTTATAATCCCAAAGTTACGTTATTGGAATCCCATCAAGTTGATTCCAATCTACCACTTATAATGCTACCCACAGCGAAAGTAAAGACACTAAATTATATTTTCAATCATCAGGGAGTCAAGGGGCTCTAAGTCCAGCCATGAAGATGGCTTTTCGGAACCAAGAGAGTGACCCAGGGCCTCACCCTGTTTTTATTCAGTGGGGGAGTGGCTTGAGGAGGATTGACTGAGAATTGTGGGAAATAGGTGATCATTATGAGCTGAGCTAGGTGGGTGGCCTACATTTCCCTAAGGCCAATTGATAAACAGCAGTCCCAGCCAGCTCTGTACATAGGAAATAGGGTCAGGCTCAGTCAAAATGGAGACAGTCACTCTTCTTTCAAGGAGAGCTGCTCAGGTGGGCCTCCACACAGGCCCTTCTTACATGCCCCTTCTGGGCTGGAGCCCAGCAGTCAGGACCTGAAAGTTTGCAACTGGGAGCCCAAACAAACCCATTTTTCTTTCAGTTGCAGGAGTCAGGGTAAGCAAGTGGCTAAGATAATTATGTACAAGAAAGCTGAAGATTGCCATGACAACCCCTGCCAGGCCGCTGATGGCAGGTCCTTACATTTAATGTGTACATTAAAAATGATCAGCATGTCACTTATTTCCCAATTACTTTTTCTCTCCAAATATTACTAAAAATAAGAACTAGTTCAAACTGTAGTTCCTAAAAGGTATGGTGTGCTGTGTATTCATTTTATGCAGTACATTAAAAAAAATTATGTATTTTGTATAGGGTCTGACTATACAGCTCAAACTCATAGTGACTTTCCTAGGTCAGCCTCCCCAGTGCTGGGATTACAAGCATGTACTACCACACCCGGTTTTGGTGGCTGGCTCAGTGGGGCATGTGGTACTAGGGATCAAACCCGGGTTCTTGCTCTTGCCTAGCTATCTCCATGATCCCCTTATATAGTACATTTTAATCAGAGTAAAACTTATTTGTTGTGAGAACACTTAAAATCTATTCTCTTTAGCCATTTTAAAAAAGTCTGGCACATTGTTATTAACTATAGTCACCATGTTGAACAACAAGTGGAATTTATCTCTCCTATCTAACAGAAAATTCATGTCCTTTACCTGACGTTTCCTTAGCCCCCCAACCCCTATCCCCACCCCCCAGTTCACAGGTTCTGGTAACCCTTGTACTCTCTACTTCCACTGAGGCCAGCTCTTCGAGATTCCACCTACGTGTAGGATCATGTGGCCCTGCCTTTCTGTGGCTGCCTTATGACTCAGCAGAGTGTCCTCCAGATTCATCCATGTCTCAAGTGATAGGACTTACTCTTTTTAAAGGCTGTTAATATTCCACTGGATAGCTTTACTGCACTGTTGTTTTCCTGCTGTTCATTTACTCCTAGGTGAGCATTCAGGTTGATTCATATACTGGTGATTTTGAATAATCAGCAGTGGACAAGGGAATGCTGATGACTGATGCACTGGATTCATTTCCTTGATATGAACGCTGCTGCTATAGCTGCATCCCATAAATTTTGGTATGTTGTATGTTTATCGTCCTTCAGTTCAAAATAATCTCCTTTCAGATTTCCTCTTTGATTCATGTTATTTAGGAGTGTATCATTTAATTTTTAAATATATGAAGATTTTTCCAGGGAGTTTTTGTTATGAGTTCCTAATTTAATTCCTATTTGATTGGACCATACTTTTTGATTCCAATTATTTTTAATTTGTTATGATATACATTGTTGTCCAGGCTGTGGTCTATTGTCCTGAATTTACTGGGCATTTGAAAAGGTGTGTACGATACTATTATTGTTTGGAATGTCCATTGTGTCAATTCAGTAAGCATAATAGTGTTTCAGTATTCTTTAGTCAGTGGGAGAAATAGGCCAAAAGTGGCTTACTTCACCTTAGCCAGCAGTGGGTCTAAATTGTAACTTGGATCCATTTTTCTGACTGTGAAATTGATATTAATTCCATGGGGCCAGCCAGGTAGCTCAACGGATTAAAGTACCTGCTTAGATACAGAGACCAGGGTTCAATCCCCAGTGTGCCCTGCCGGCCCCATCCCCAGGATGCACTGAGACGACGTGGTGGCACGTGCCT
>NW_004526324.1:0-1192 GCF_000260255.1 Octodon degus
TCCTGTACAAGGCCTAGACAACCAGAGATCAGGGCCTGATATGCTGGGAATGATTCTGGTCAGTGCCTGCCAACACACAGAAATCTACCTCAAATCCTTGCTGTCGTTTTCATGGTTGTGCTCGCCCTTTATGTCAAGGCTTTTGATGATAAGTCTAACGGGGAGCACTCTGGGGAACTGATGAAGTGTTTGTTTTTGTTTTTGTTTTTGTTTTTGTTTTTTGTGGAACTGGGGATTGAACTCAGACCCTTGTGCTTGCCAGGGAAGCGCTTATTCCACTGAGCCATCTACCTGGCCAGATACATTTTCCTGCCAGCTTCATAGGCATCAATTTACCTTACATGTATGTGTTTTATGCACAGAACATAATATTATTCTAATGTAATTAAAGTTGTAGCATACTTTGAGACCAGTAAGAATTTAAAGAAAAAGGAATTGGATATGCTGAGTGCAGACACTGTGAGATGTCTAAAGAGAAAAGGCATTGTCTAAAGAGTCTCAGGACAGAACAAAAATGGATACTGAAGCATCCTACAGGTTTTAATTTCTGAATAACCTATGTATCAATCTCCATGACACACATTAGTAAGGAATTTTGTAGCCTTTTCTTGTCCTTGAGGCCAAGAGTGTGGAGGCCAAGGCTGAGGTGGCCAGCTGTGACTGGGTCCCTTAGTATTGTGACATAAGCCAGTGTGAAGTCACAAGAGGTAGGTGTATATATAGCCATGGCTTATGCGAGAGAGCTCTTGCAGGTGATCTGATCTGCTGGAGGTGTATAGTGTCGCTGGAGATTTAATTGTTGGTTTAGTGTGGAGTGCGTTCATAGTGTAGACATATATTTAGCAGTGTAGATAGCATATAGGATTCCTTTCATTGATTTAGTAGAGTAGATAGTATATAGTTTTTCTTTCATTGATTTAGTACTATAGGTAGTGTATATTTTATTTTTTAGTAGTGTTGTTTTGTTGATTTAGTAGTCTTGTTGTGGGTAGCGTATATATTTTCTTTTTGTACTAGGGCTGGGCAGGGAGTGGGAGGAGATTGAGGGAGAGAGAGGAGCGGGAGGAGGGGGAGGGAGAGGGAGAGGAGGGAGAGGGAGGAGAGGGAGGAGAGGAACAGGGAGAGCGAGAGGGAGGGGGAGGAGAGGCAGAGCGAGAGTAAGATCTGAGAGTGTAGATTTGGGTTCCATCAC
>NW_004526324.1:2897-3593 GCF_000260255.1 Octodon degus
GGAAAGGAAGTGGGCAGAGGGAACGGGCTCAGATGGACAGGAGTAGCTGTGGGGCCTACTCACAGGAGCGGGGCTTGACTACAGCCAACGGTACACATGCTGTGTTTCCAAGTGAGCATCTCTGTCATATGCCTCCTTCAATTTTCAGTGCAGATCAGCGATTCCTGCAGTGGACATGGATGTCTTCCAAATGGGATCACTCAAGCAGGAGGAAGCTACACTGAGCCACCTTGCTGCCCTATGTGTACGAGCTGGGGACAAAAGGGAGAGGCAAGGTCACTAGTGCATGGGGGGCTTGTGTGCCACTGTCCCTAAAGGCTGCCCCAGAAGCAGGGAGGGCTGGGTACCTTGGAGCTTCTGACTTCAGCCTCCCTTGAGGCTGCAGGTAGATATGGGACTGACTGGGCAGACTGAGGCTAGTCCAGCACAGCCACCACTTCATCCCACCTCCTCCGTAGTGAGCAGCTTTTCCACGTCCTCTCCATACCCCCCAATGGGAGGGCTTCCACCAAGAGACTGCTAGGCATCTCTAGAAGCATAGCAGGTCCAGGCAAAGAGAGGCAGTGCCACACGTTCTTTGGGCCAGATCCTACTGCTGTGGCCCTGGCCACCTTGGGGAAGCCTTGAGGGGGACGTGCTGTGTGCAGCCCAGACAGTGCTGAGCCTCCCATCTGCAGTGGTAAGGACAGGAACCAC
>NW_004526324.1:5143-6683 GCF_000260255.1 Octodon degus
ATCTTCCTGCCTCAGCCTCCCAAATGCTGACATTCCAGGCATGACCCACCCTCCTTGGTTTGCCTTACTTTTCTAATGGCAATACTTCTAGGCTCCATCCGCTTGCCAGCCCTCACTAGATGCAGTTCTGTGATTCTCACTGCCCTCACATCCACACTGAGCCAGACACTGACTCCCTCACCTAATTCTCCAACCCAGAGTGACTGGTGAGTGCAGGCAAACACTAGGCCCCTACCTCTTCTTCCTCCTGCACTCATAATCTCCATAGGCTCTGTTCTCCATTCTGAGTCTCTAGGAAAATCTCAGCAGCACACCCTAAACAGAATCACTTAGATCTGGGCACACTAATGCACACCTGGACACCTAGCTATTTGGGTGGAGGCAAGATGACTACGGCCATTGGCAAGACCCCACCTCAAAAACAGAAAATGACAATCGGAATCTAAAAAACAGTAAGTCTCTCATTTTCCACCTTAAAAACATACATTTGGTCCCAGAGTGCCTCCCATTTCCTTGCCACATTTTGTATGCACAGCAGCAACTCCATAATTCGTCAAGTCGAGGACATGTGAAAACCAAGGCTACTGTCAAAAAAATGAATAAATTCTCAATCCCAGTGAACACACAGGGTATAAGGCCAGACTATCAGCACTGCACACAAGCAGGCCTTCCAAGTGGAGAAGAACTGCATTCTGAGAGCCTCCCCCATCAGAAACTTGCCCTAGAGAAGACAATAGCATCAGACCAGACTCTCTCACTGTTCTAGTCTAAGTTACCCCATTTGAGGAACAAGTATGTTTGTCACATTTTGTCATTTTATGTGGCAATCTAAAGAACTCAGCATTGATTCTCAAAAGTTAATAACTGATCGGTAGTGATACTATACTACCCTTATAATACAGATGTGCACGTGTAACAAGGGCTTGTTTAGCGCAGCTGGGACAACAGAAGGGAGGAATTAGCATGAGGTAATCTGACACCAAGTCTAGGGTCTCTGAGGCATGAGTAGGTGCTGCCAGCTCATTCATTGAAAGGTCCCTGCTGAGCAATGTCCCCATTTGCTCAGCCTTATTGTTAAACCCAACATTATTGCAGAAATCCGTGCCTACCTGGGAGGGATGTGTAGACTGAAAACACAGGATATGTGAAGCAAGGGTGCAGGTGTGGGGCGGAGAATCTCGCTCCCTCAGGAAGTTCTTAACAGATTCCTTGTCTATGGAGGCGTGAGCCCTTGTCCTGTATCATGTGTCAAGTCCAGGATGTGACAGGAATGGTTGCACCTTGGTATCGGCATCTTTAGAGAAGTCAGTTCTCATGGGATCTGGACGCACTCACGCTTGCTACTGCTGAGGTGAAAGAAGCCAGCAGTTGGGTTTCCTCCTGCAATGCTATAATCACTGTACAGCAACTCCCTGCCAACCCTCCAGCCAAGCCTCCTAGTCTAGTCCCTACATTTATTTCTGTGCCAGGAATTGAACTCAAGACCTTGTGCTTGCCAAGCACCCACCTGTGCCAGTAAGCTATATTATGTCCCTGGGAT
>NW_004526325.1:0-878 GCF_000260255.1 Octodon degus
TTTGCATGAAGCATTTTTAATGTCTTTCATTTCTAAATGTTTCATCATCAAAAGCATAGATTCAGATTTCTAGAGACTTCAAATGAGAGAATACCGACATGGCGTAGTTTAAGTTTTACAGTTATTACCACTTAGAAAGGGAAAACTTAAAAGGGGAAAGCTGGACCTTGTGTTCATACGTAAGTAAACTGCTATTGATACTATGATATATAAGCTTCAGGAAACTGTTTTATGAAACAAATGAGTTCTTGTCATTGGAATTATAGATTAATTAGGAAGAGCCAGCCGGGGGTGGTGGCCACGCCTGTAATCCTTACTCTCTGGGGAGGCAGAGGCAGGAGTCGCCAGTGTAAGGGTTTTTGGGCACAGGTAAGAGACAGAAGAACAAAGAGGCCTTTATTCTGTTGCTCAGTGTGGGAGGACTGCTTAAAGATAAGCGAGAAGTCCTCAGACCTGAGGCAAAGAGCGCTAGGGCTTTTAAGGGCTGAATGACATCTCAGGGAGGTGATTGGGGTTACTGAGGCAGGGTATCAGGAGCTGACTGGGGAATACTAGCTTGCACAAAAGGAAGAGGAAGTTCTTTTCTGAAGGAAGGGGAGGTTCTCTTTCAGAGGGGAGAAGAAAGGGCAAGTAGGCAGTGGGCTATTTATTATTCTTGGGCCCCTGCCTTGATGATTAGTTAGATTTTTTTGTATGGACAGAAAACCCACCAGCCAGAAGTTCAAGGCCAGTTTGGGCTACAGAGCAAAACTGTCTAAAAATAAATAAATAAAATTGTAAAGTTTTTTTAAAAATCTGAACATTAAGTGCCACCCAAATAGCTCAGCAGATTAAAGGGCCTGCTTCAGCAGAACTTGGGCCAGGGGTTCAATCCCCAG
>NW_004526325.1:2713-3343 GCF_000260255.1 Octodon degus
AATACAGCCCTACTTCTTTATATTCTCTGCCAAAATGAAAAATTTACCTTAACTGTTTGAGAAGTATTGTTTGGGCTTCTCTAACAGAAACCAAGAAAGAATAATGTGAGTGTCTTCAAGTGCAATTCTCCCTCCTGTAAAGGCTGAGCTGGTGTGTGGTCCTAAGAGCCACTCGTGAGGTCCTGCCTCCTCGCTGTTGCTTGGTGTGCCCTAGGAATTGAGGTCTGCACCTGCAGTCCTGCACATCATTTCAGTTCAGCTCTCTCAGACCACGTCTCTGACCACCTACCTGCAAGGGAGGCCGGGAATTGTGGCTGAGGGGCCATTTGCTCTGATGTCAACCCTGAGTCTTTATTAACTTTAAAAAAAAAAAAAGCAGAGATAAAATAGATGTTCTCAGACAATTAGTAGTCTCTGCCATCGGGAGATAAGCACTTGAGTGAAAATTTTGTATTTTACTGGTTTAGTAGGGCTGACACACATTCTGGTTTATAGGAACCAGGTATTCAGTAACTTGTATATAGCCCAGATTTATCAAACTACTTAGTAATTTACTTCAGATACAGTTCAGAAAGTGTACAGTATTGGAACAATTTAAGGGTACTTTTTTTTTTTTTTTTTTTTTTTTTT
>NW_004526325.1:4553-6392 GCF_000260255.1 Octodon degus
AGTGATCCTCCTGTTTTCAGCCTCCCAAATGCTGGGATTACAGGCGCGCACCACTGCGCCATCTCAGTCCCCGTCTCAGTGCGCCCTGGGGGCAGGCCCAGCACAGCACACTGGGAATGGAACCCCAGCTGCTGGGCCCCCCTCAGTGGGTGCTTCAGTCAGCTGAGCTATCTGGCTGACCCTCATAATCCCTTTTTTTAAACAATTTAACTTGAAATTCCAATATTAACAAAGCAGAACTACAATTGTATAGTTTACTTTATATCCTCATTTGTGACACTTCTCAGAGCTGCTCTCAGAAACAGTTAGGCTGCCTTGATATATGCACGTTTGAAATTAGAGGGTGATAGAAGGCCAGGGTGGTTTTTTATAAGCTCAGTAGCTTTTGCTTCTTCAAGTTACATAATATCAAGAAAATCCTTAATCTCAAAATCAGTGGTTGAAAATGGTAACTTTGGTAACTTTTTTAAATAAATCAGACCGACATGTGGAAACACCATATAGTTCCCAGGTGTGGGAAGCTGAACAAGTAAATAAGACCCAAAATGTGCAATAGATACCATGAATTGGAAGGAACTGTTTAAAAGAAAAAAAAAGCTGTGATGGGGGTAAGAGGAAAGGGAAAAAATGATAGATAGATAGATAGATAGATAGATAGATAGATAGATAGATAGTTTCTCTTACTTAGTTCATTGAAAAGGGCCTGTGTTAATACTGTTTGGACAGTGTGAGTATTCAAACTTTTTAGGTAAGCATGTTACTCTATCATGTTGATCAATTACTTCTCACAGAAAGCTTTTGAGTATATGTAACATTGTAATTACTGTAATACTTACTGATTATTGGGTTTCCCTAGGAAGAGTATGAAGAACTTCTTCGCTACAGTATAGTGACTCCAAATATTGAATCCAGTGCTTCACAGCCATCTCATCACCCTAAAGGAGACGCACCAGATGCTAGAATTCCTGCTGCCACTGATCACATTCTTCACAATCAAGGTTGTGTCTGTTTTTCTATATGTTTATTTAAGATATTATTTTGGACTTACCAGTGACACTGACTTACAATTCTGCAAATGCCTCTCTGGTCCTCAGTCATTGATACGTATCAGTGTCTCATGGGTGATCATCTTGCATTTTGGTATGTCATTCCTGGCTTTTATGTGGAGCTGGGTTTTTAATTTCATTTAACTCTTTTTGAAGAATAATAAAGTTTTAAAAAATTTATAGCGGAATATATTGCACCTTGATTCTTGTTCTAACAGTTTTATGCCAGGTGTACCCTGAAAACTAGCTGGCCATATCCAACTTTAAAGATGGTCCATAGGTAATCTCCTCAGGACCTTCATGAACCACGTAGTACTTGTACTTTGTCAGCAACCTTTACGTGGGCATGAAAGATTATTTGGGCATTCAGCCCAAAAGTGGACCTTTTAGTGTAGTATGTTGCTAACAGAATTGAGAGCTGATACAAACCAGGCTCTCCATTGATAGATGATAGAAAGGTAAAAAGCTCCTTTGCCCTCTATACTTCTCAGTGTGTGCAAGATTCCAAATAACTCACTGCCTATAAGGCATGGAACACCTTCCTCAAACAGCCCTGATGGTGGAGTTAGTACACCGTAGAGCTCCCGGCCAGGACTTCTGTTCTTAAAGGCACGGGGCACTGCCTACTCAGAGTCAGAAGGCTCCTGGGTTCCCAGCAAGTCATTGTACTCGTTCTTGTTTCTTACCTCTAGGGAGGGATTTCATTGTACTTTAGTTTTCAGCCTACTGCACTGGAACAACAAATAGGAGAACCAAAGGACCAGAACCCCGAAAATTTCTATCCTGACAAGAT
>NW_004526326.1:0-5488 GCF_000260255.1 Octodon degus
GTGTTGATTATTGAAACTGTCCTACCAATTTGATTTGAAACTGTCTCATTGCTATTTGTTTATCAATAAAATTATGGAAAAAATAAAATAAAGTAAAACTTTTAAAAAATGTGATGGCATAAATGTGCACAATTTTATGCATCAATAGGAATAAATAATTCTAAAGACTAATAGTGGAATAGAACATAAATAACAGCCTTGTAGATAATAACTGCAACTCATATATTTAATAAAAATATACCAAAGATTTAAAATTTTTTAAAACTCAACAACTTGGAAACCACAACTCAGTAATGATGGGCCAATAATCTGTTTTATGTTTTGTCTTGTTTTTGCAGGGGTTTTTTGTTTGCTTATAGCAGTTTTCTTTGTAATAGTCCCAAACTGGAAATCACACAAATGTGCATCAACTATGAATGTATAAGCAAACTGTGACACATCCATACATGACACACCACTGGCTACAGAAAGGGACTTGCTGCAAGCAGGTGTGATGCAGGTGGCTCTCAAGAGCACTACACCAAGAGAAAGAAGTGAGAACCAAAAGACTGCTCACTGTATATTCATGTGGCACTCTGGAAAAGAAAAGGATGTGGTCACCAAGACCAGTGGCTGCAAAGGGAGGACAATAATCTGAATAGACATTTTATAAAAGATTGCATATGGGGCCAGGAAACAGCACAGCAGCTTCAGTGCCTGCCTGGAAAGCTCAAGGTCCTGAGTTTGATCCCCAGTACCAAAAATAAAGATTGTATATGGACATCAGTAAGCATATGAAAATACATTCACTATCTGTCAGTCATCAAGGAATAAAAATTGAAAGCCCCATAAGAAATCGTTACGTAGCTAGAATAGTTAAAGAAAGAAAACCCTGATAATATCAACATCAAGCCCTGGAAAGGCTACAAACCAACTAGAACTCTCACCCACTGTCAGTGCAAATACAAACAGCATAGCCAGAATAGAAACCCTTTGGTGTTCCTAATACAGTAAAGCATATCCTTACCTTATGATTGTATCAGATTAAAAATCTTGGGCTGGGGAGATGGCTCAGTAGAGTAAGTGCTTGCCTGGCAAGCACAAAGGCCTGAGTTCAATCCCTGGTTCCGAAAAAAAAAAAAATCTTCTGCACAGCAAACAACCAACAAAGTAAAGAGTCAACCTACAGAATAATAGTAGTTTTGCTAGCTCTTCTTAGAGGATTAAAATCTAAAATATATTAAGAACTGAAAAAAATTAGACACCTTAAAATAAAAAATTCAATCAAAAAAACTAGGACTGGGAATGTAGCTCATTGATCTAAGCACCTGCCTAGCAAGTGCAAAGACCTGAGTTCAATGCCCAGTACTGCATGCTGTGCTGGGTGTACCATGCTGGCCCCAAAACTGGGTATGGTGGCACAACCATGTAACTCCACGGCTGGGGAGGCTGACACAAGAGGACCACTATCAGTCTGAACTGCGTAGCAAGTATGTATGAAATAAATAAGTTAATAAATAAATAAATATATTTTTAAGTAGAGGAACTAAAACTAATAGACACTTCCCAGAAGAAGTACAAATGGCTGATAGAGGCATGAAACCAACATACAATGTATGTGGCCACTAGAAAAGTGCAAATTAAAACAACACCAAGATTCCATTTTCTCCAGAAAGAATGACTATCATCAAGAAATCAATAATAATAAGTGCTGAGAAGGATGTGGGGTGAAAGAAACCCTCCTACATTGTTGGTGGAAATGTAAGCTAGTACAACCATTATGGAAATCAGTGTGGAGATTCCTTGAAAAACTAAAACAAGATATGTCATATAACTCAGCTATTCCTTTTCTAGATCTCTCCCCAAAAGAGTTAAAAACATCATTTTACAGTGATACGAGCATGTCCATATTTAGAGCAGCACAACTCATAATAGCCTAATGTTGGAAATGGCCCCATGCCCATCAGCAGATAATAAAGAAGGTGTTGCATTTATACACGATGGAGTACTACTGTTCCATATAGAAAGCAAACCTGAGCCATGTTCAAGAAGACGGACGCATGTTGAGATTATAACATTAAGTGACATAAATCAGATACACAAGCAATATTGCATGATTTCTCTGAGAAACTCAAAGTAGAACTAAACTACAGAGCAAAATAAAAGGTAAAAGCAGACAGAGGCATAGATCTTTGGCAACAGGGACCAACAGGTGGAGGAAAGGTATGGGAAAGTAAGAGAATCAGAAGAAAAAAATGCATGGCCTTTCTCAGAAATTCAGCCTCTCCCCAAGCAAATGCTTCTCACTCTGTGTCCCCAAGACAGTTGCATTCCAAGATTCCTGCTACCTTGTTCTAACCCCAGGCTCTGCTCCCCTGGTAAGTTTCCCACACCAAAGCTAACTTCCTCTGTCTCAGGTTTCTCCTGCTCCTACCTGCTGGCTCCCAGATCTCACTGTGCCTCCTGCTTGCACTCTGCTGTCATGCTCCTCCGAGCTCCCCTAGCCTGTGCAGAGGCTGCCAGCCACCTGCCTTACACTGTCAGGACAGTTTTACCCACAGATCTACAGGCCTCTCTTTCATTCCAAACACTAACACCTAAGAGTCATCCATTCTGGACAGCTTGCTTATACTAGAAAGAAATCACCAGTGGGCCACAGTGGACTGTGGGTTAATTCAAAGTACTTTTCTTTCAAGGACTTAGACACACACACACACACAAAAAAAAAAAAAAAAAAAGAAAAAAAAGTTAGGAAAGACGGTAACAATAGTGAAATGAAGGAGGACAGAGTCAATGTTTTTACAAATAAAAATCTGTATAACATTATGCCTCAGGTTTTGCAGTACAGAGCAGCACTATTTTTTTTCTATTTTCTCTTAATGGCTTTGGAAAAGGAATATTTTTAGGTTCTCTGAATTCTGTAGAGATTATGCTGTATTTTTGCCAGACCAGGGTTTTAACCCCTGAGCTATGGAACCACAGCCTTATGCTGTATTTCTGAAGTAGACAATATACTTCCCATTCAGCTATGCTATTTTATTAACTAATTAATTAAATGTTGATTGTTCAGTTTGTTGACTGCTGCTGCCTAGCAGGCTATCAAATCCTGGCTGGATGGAGCAATCCCAGAAAATCACTTCAAATCACTTCTTGAAGAAAACTGTTTGGATATGATAATCTCTGAGATGGTGCTCAAAATTATGGTTCTAAATTCACCTATTTTGGATCATACTAGACAATGGTAAATGTTCAGGAAAAAAAAATTGTTAAAATAGAAAGAGTATTGAGAGTTGACCTAAAAATACTTACCTTATAAAGATTTGAACCACTTTGCCAGGAAAACCTACTCACTTTTGCTGTCAAAACCATCAGTCTGTGGATCTTATCCAGAAAAAAAAAAAATGGGCTCACTTATATGTAAATACATCAAAACAGTGAGCTAAGACAGGGTGTGGTGCTGGACAAAGCGCATGAGCTTCCTGGGCTTTATTTCCTCGTCTTGTTGAGTAAGATGTTTGGCGTGAGGGAATTAGAGGGTGTCATTCCACTCCAAGACCCTACATTTGACTGAAAGGACTCCAAGAGAGATTTCCCTGAGGCCACCATGTCCTCTCCTGCATGGTGGCCACCCTGATGCTGCAGGGTGGATTTTTTGTAGAGTAAAAGCCTACTTTTACTTGGCTTCTGCTTTGACTTGCTCCACAGAGCTGGTTTCTTCTCCTACCTTTAGACTTTGACACTGTTAAAAAATAAATTGTCCATCATTCCTTCCTATTTTTCCTTCCTTCCAGAGAAGTAATTTTTAAATCCTTAAAAATATTTTAGTATGGGTTGAATAATCATTCCCATCTATGCAAAAAAATAAATTTAAACTGTATGCATTTATGGAGTAGAGCCTTTAAAGCAATAAAAACGGAATTAAAATATATCCTAACAGATATTCCAAAAAAATTCAGTTGTGATTTTTTTTAATTGAAGATTTTTCTGTAGGAAAAAAAAGGAGGGCCCAGAGAAAGTTACCAAAATATGGTGTATCATTATTTATGGTGAGATTGTGAGTGACTTGAAGTTTTTGTTTGTTCTATTTTAATAACTTTCAGAATCAGGGCCAGCCAGATAGCTCAGCAGACTAAAGCACCTGACCAAGGTTCTATCCACAGTGTGCTTGCTGGCCCGGTCCCCCAGGCACACTGAGACAGCGATTGAGACTGGGTGAGGTGGAACATGCTGTGATCCCAGCACTTGGGAGGCTGTAACAGTCTGATGTATCTAGTGATACCCTGTATTCCCTGTATTAAATATATTTTTTAATAATTACTCTCAGTATCTATAGTCTCCATCATCAGAAAAATAAAAATGTATTTAATTATTTATTTATAAAGAAAAGAGGGGCCACCCCCCACCACTACGCGGTACCTCCCCCACCCCACCCACCGAGTAGGATTTTCTGCCGAGTTCCGTGAGCCCCCAGACCCAATCCTAGCCCAGGTCCGGTGAGTGTGTGGGAGAGCTTCCTGCTACCCTGTGCCGGTGGGACCAGTACCAGGCCAGGCGCGCCATGGGCCGGACACTCTCCCAGCCCCTTGGTCCGCCCCCCACCAATCCGTAGTGCCTCCCCCACCCCACCCGCTGAGTAGGAAATTTTGCCCCGTCCCAGAGACCCAGACCCAGTCCTAGCCCATGTCCCATAAGTGCATCTGGAAAGCTTCCTCTTCCCCCTACTTCACCTTGCCCCATCCAGGCACAGCTCATGCCTGGCATACACACATGAGGTGTAATCCTGGAGATGCAATCCCTACAGAGAGTGTAGAGGATAGATCCAACCAGCTAGTCCAGAAGCAGAACATCTCGCCACAGGGGCACAACAGGTTCACCTTAAGGGCAGCAGCGGGAAGGAACTGAAAACAGCAGCCAGACTAAAGCCAGACACAGCTGGATAAGTCAAAACTTTGTACAGCTGCACCTGAACTTCACTACTTGCAAAGGTTATAACTACAGCAAAGATCTACAACAAAGCTCAGAAGACAGTACTGCACAAAATGACGAGAAGAAACAAAATGCAACCTCAGAACCCAAGCCCACCCGTAACAAGTGCAGAGGTCACTAACACATAACAAATTGGAAATCACACAACTGAAAGCAATGAATCAACGGCTTCTGAAATAAAGAAACAGCTGCAGAAAGATATAGAAGACCTCAGAGTGGAAATGAAAAAAGAAATCCCTGAATTAATAACATCTGCACTAAAGAATCAAATGAAGAAACATATGGAGGAAACCCAGTGCCCAACCAGAACACGTGCGGAGGATTCTAGCTCGGCTAAAATGCATGAATTAAAAGCATCGATAGTAAATAAGAAACAGCAGGAAGATATAGAGGAAATCAGAGCGCAATTCTTTTCTGAAATAAAAAAGAACTCTCAGAACTCATACCAGATGAAGTAAAGAAGCAGATACAGAAACATAGGCAGGAAACCCAATCCGAAAAAAACATTGCAGTAAAAGAATTT
>NW_004526326.1:6164-6620 GCF_000260255.1 Octodon degus
AATTTCGCGATGACAAAGCCAACCTTACACAGGCTACTGGAAGATGTTCTAGAGAAGTACCAAAACGATCAGAACTCCACGAATGAGATTGGAAGCAACCAACTAAATAGGGTAAGCAACTAAACACAGGAGAAAAAGGAGTAAATGATGACAGGTAAATAACATGGCAACTGTAAGTCAATACATCCCAATTCCAACCATCAATGTAAATGGACTCAATTTACCAATTAAGAGAAATACACTGGCACAGTGGATTACGAAACAAAATCCAACAATATGCTGTATAAAAGAAAAACATTTAAATTATAAACACATTCATAGGCTGAAAGTCAAAGGATGGAACACAGTACTACATGCCCCAGCAACTCAGAAAAAAGCACGGGTAGCAACTCTGTTCTCAGACAGTCTCAACTTCAAACCAACAATGATTAAGTGAAATAAAGGCCACTATATACT
>NW_004526327.1:0-1156 GCF_000260255.1 Octodon degus
GAAAATGAAATACCTTGGAATTAATCTAACTAAGAAGTCAGAGATCTTTGCAAGAAAAATTACAGTACTCTGAAAAAAGAGATAGTGGAGGATTTTAGAAAATGCAAAGATATTCCATGCTCCTGGATAGGAAGAACCAACATTGTGAAGATGGCCATACTCCCAAAATTGCTGTACAGATTTAATGTAATCCCTATCACACTACCACCAAAATAACTCCCAGACATGGAGAAATCGTTCCTAAAATTTATTTGGAATCAGAAAAGGTCTAGAATAGCAAAGATAATCCTGGGCAATAAAGACAAGGAAGGAGGCCTTACAATTCCTGAGTTGAAATTATACTACAAGCCTACTGCGATAAAATCAGCATAGTACTGGCAACGAAATAGACCTGAGGATGAATGGAATAGATTAGAAGACTCTGAAGCCTCTAGAAACACACTTAGCCACCTTATCTTTGACAAAGGGGCCAAACATACTCACTGGAAGAAAGATAGCCTCTTTGCCAAATGGTGCTGGAAAAACTGTATCTCTACTGAAAGAGTTTTTTGCTGAAAACTTCAATTTGACCCAGGTCTATCACCATGCACTAAGATATATTCAAAATGGATTAAAAATCTAACCATTAAAACAGAAACACTAAATCTCCTGGAAGAGAAAGTAGGAGGAACTCTTGAAGACATAGGGGTATGCAAAGAGTTCATGAACAAAAATCAAATCACATGGGAAACACTTGATAGAATTAACAACAGGGACCTGCTCTTATTGAGAAATTTTTGTATGTCAAAATAAATTACCAACAAAGTGAAAAGAGAACCCACAAATTTGGAAAGAATCTTGACAAACAAGTACTTGGAAAAAGGTCCACTCTCTAGAATTGAAAAGAACTAAAAAAGAGGAAGAAACAACATTGTGAAGATGGCCATACTCCCAAAATTGCTGTACAGATTTAATGTAATCCCTATCACACTACCACCAAAATAACTCCCAGACTTGGAGAAATCGTTCCTAAAATTTCATTCCCAAAATTTAAAGACCCAATTCAGAAATGGGGGCCCAGATGAACACACACTTCTCAGAGGATGAAATTAAAGAAGTGAATGAATATATGAAAAAATGCTCCATATCACTAGCCATCTGTGAAATGCAAATTAAA
>NW_004526327.1:3106-4012 GCF_000260255.1 Octodon degus
ACAGCAATTAACCATTAAGAAGAATGTATGCAGTGTGTTATTGAAACTGTCCTAGCGATTTGATTTGAAACTGTCTCATTGCTATTTGTTTGTCAGTAAAATTATGAAAAGAAAGCAAGGGTAGCTCTCTATTTGCATACAAAGTAAATTTCAACCCGAGACTGATCAGAAGAAACAAAGAATGTCACTACACACTTAAAGGAACAACCCAAGCGAAGAATCACAAATATATATGCACCAAATGCCAGCATACCCAACTATATAAAAAAATTAATGAAAACACTGAGAAATACTACTGGTAGAAATATACAGATCAACTGGATGAAAAATAAACAAAGAAATATCAGTGCTGAACCAATGAAGTTGTTGTTAGATGTCTACAGAGTGTTCCACCCAACAACAACAGAATATACATTCTTCTCAGCAGCACAAAGGACTTTCCCCAAAACACATCACATACTAACACATAGGACATGCTTTAGTAAATGCAAAGGGATCAAAATTATCCCACTGAGGGGGCTGGGGAGATGACTCAGTGGAATAAGCACTTCCCTGGCAAGCACAAGGGCCTGAGTTCAATCCCCGGTTCAGGAAAAAAAATTTATCCCACTGATAGACCATAGTGCAATGAAATTGGAAATTAAAGGCAACTCCTCAAAATATATAAATATGTGGAAATTAAATAACACTCTTCTGAACAACTAATGGGTCCCAGATGAAATGAAAAAAGAAATTTAACCATTTCTACAATTAAGTGATAATGCCAATATGATACATCATGCAGTGTGTATCATAAGTGAATGATGTAGTGAATCCAGTCTTATGAAGGAAATTTATATTGGTAAATTCCCATATCAGAAAAACAGGGGCCAGGGAGATAGCTCAGTAGAATAAGCACTTGCCTGG
>NW_004526327.1:4132-6824 GCF_000260255.1 Octodon degus
AAGAAAGAAAGAAAGAAAGAAAGGAAGGAAAGAAGGAAGGAAGGAAGGAAGGAAGGAAGGAAGGAAGGAAGGAAGGAAGGAAGGAAGAAAAATACAGTGAGCTCAAATAAATAATCTAATTTTGAACCTCAACCTTTGAGAAAAAAGAAGAGCAAGGAAAACCCAAAGTGCATACAGGGGAGGAAATCATAAAGATTGGAGAAGAAATTAAGGTAATTGATACAATATAAACAATAAAAAGAATTGATGAATTGAACAGTTGAGTTCTTCGAAAGATTAAGTAAAATTGACAAGCACTTAGCCAATCTTATCAAAATGAGAACGAAAGAAAAGACTCAAATCCATGCAATTAGAAATGGAAAGGGTAAAACCACAATGGATCCTGCAGAAATTCAACAGGTCATCAATACTTACTTTTAGAACCTGGACTCTAATAAGACAGAAAACTCCAAAAAAATGGACACATTCTCAATACATATAAATTACCAAAACTGGCTGAGTGTGCTGCAATCCCAGCACTTGGGAGGCTGAGGCAAGAGGATCACTGCAAATTTGAGGCCAGCCTGGGTTACAAAGTGAGTTAAAGGCTAATGTGAAGTGCATAGAAAAACCCTGTCTCAAAGAAAAAAAATTACCAAAACTAAATCAAGGAGAAATAAAAATTCTAAATAACCCAATATCAGTCAATGAAATTGAAGGAGTAACTAAAAATCTACCAATAAAGCAAATCCAGTTTCTGATGTATTTAATGCTGAATTCTATAAAAACTTTAGAGAAGGTCCAATACCACTACTGCTCAAACTCTTCAACAAAACTGAAAGGGAAGCAATATTCCCAAACTCACTCTTGGAAGCAAGAATTACCCAAATAACAAAACCAGAGAAGGATGCAACTAAAAAGAGCACTATAAGCCATTCTCTCTAAGGAAAATAGATGTAAAAGTCTTCAATAAGATACTGGCAAACAGGACCAAAGCTGTAGCACAGTGGCACAGCACCTGCATGGCAACTGTGAGATTCTGAGTTTGATTCCTGGTGTACCTCCAAAAAAGATACTAGCAAAAAGAATGTAACAAATCATGAAGATTATATACCATGACAAAATAGGAATCATCCCAGGGATGCAAGGATGGTTCAACATATGCAAATCAAGAAATGGAATACTCTATATTAACAGAACCAAGGACAAAAATTACATGATCGTCTCAATCGATGCAGAAAAAGCATTTGACAAAGTCCAACACCCAGTTATGATTTTTTAAAAACCTATAGAGAATTGGAATAGAAGGATTTTATCTCAGTCTGATAAGGGTTATCTATGACAAACCAACAGCCTGTTATCCAGGGCTCTTTGGATTATAGCATGGCAGCTAACACACAGGTTCTCAAACCAAGGTGAGTCATGCATTGCTCAGATAGGCTTGAATGCACGTTGGAAGAAATGTAGGATAAAATGGGCCTGACTGGCCCTCAGCTCTTTCCAGCTAACCTGGGTTTTCAGTAAGACTGACAAGTATGTAGACCTTGTAAATCTGCTCAAACAAAGGATGTGCATCTCTACTTCAAGCCCATTTTCTGCCCAGACAATGCAGCTCTTGTGAGAACTTCCATTCAAGAATTTGATGAGTGTAAAAGCTCCAGATCCAAAAGTTCCCCATGTGATGTGCAAGTCCATGTGTGTAGATACAGCTGGAATCATGCCTATAATGCATATCGAGGAAGACTTCATTCGTGTACTCAACAAATGTGGCCCCTGTTCCGCAACATTCAGACATCCAGACACTCCTTTGGACTTTACTTCTGTTTCTCACCCTTTTTGATGTTTATCTGTTGATTTATACTTTTGATTTATCCTCATTCAATTTATGCTTTCCTCATTACAACATCCTTTGGAGGGAGGCCTGGTGATTTTTCTGTTATAAATAAAAATACTGAGACTCAGAGATCAGAAAACACTTGCTCATTATATAGTTGCCAGCAAAATTATGCTAGAACCCAGACCCCTTGATGTATGGCCCTGTGACCATCACAGCCTCAGGCTGCCTCTTCCAAGCACGTGGCTCCTGAACTCTTCAAGGTAAATGTTTCAGTATTTGAATGACCCAATCCCCACTCTCTGAAGGTAGCAGTGCATTTCAGCTCCTCTGCTTCTGTCACTGTGAATCATGTCTTGCCAAGAGAGGCCCAAGGTTTCCCTGTAGATAGGGGAAAGAGGTAGGAAAAGGAGAGGGTTCGGTGGGTCAGAAAATATTTCCATGCCTGGACAAGGAAGAGAAATTGAATGCTCTTGCTCCACCCATGTCCTCCACCTGTGTCACACTCCCTTGCATTCAGGGAGATGGAAGGATGTTAGATCCAGAAGGATGTTAAGAGAGAGAGACAAAGAGGGAGAGGGAGAGGGAGAAGTAGAGGGAGAGGGAGTCACATAGCCTTCCTCCACCTGAGGTAGCCTGGTCTGATCATTCTAGAATGTTTGCTTCTCAAAAAAAGTCAAGGCCAGTCCTAGCCCAGGTCCGGTGAGTGTGCGGAGAGTTTCCTGCTACCCTGCGCCGGCGGGACCAGTCCCAGCCCAGGCTCAGCGTGGGCCGGACCCTCTCCCAGCCCCTCGGGCCGCCCCACACCACTCTGCCGTACCTCCCCACCCTCCCGCCAAGTAGGAATTTCTGCCGACTTCCGGGAACCCCCAGACCCAG
>NW_004526328.1:0-1049 GCF_000260255.1 Octodon degus
AGTATAGTATAGTATAGTATGGATATGTTGCTTTATAATATGTAATCTAATTTATTTTTTTGCTTTTTCACTCATTTTTTAAATTTTTTTGGTGGTGCCAGGGATCAAAGTCAGGACCTTGTGCTTGCCAGGCAAGCAGTAATTCTACCGAGCTATCTCTCCAGCCCTATAATCTAATTTTTTGAAAAATTTATTTTATTTTATTTTGAAGGGTAAAAGAAAAGCAAAGACAAATAGCAGATACAAACACAGAAAAAGGGTAACACAATGGGTATGCTACAGATTTTAAAAACAAGAATACTAAATTAACAATGGTTATCTAATGTTATCATCAAATCTGTTGCCCAGTTTGATAGATACAGTTATGCAAGATTGGACAAATAATTGAATATTAACACTTGCTTTGAATAAATCTCAGGTTTTTTGTGTTTTTACTTTTCTAAAAATTTATTTTAAAGAGAATATAATGATAATTGATAAGACATTATAAATTGTGTCCATTTAGAAGACCACAATGACAGGTATTCAAGCATAGTTTTTATATTACACATTACTGTCCTCTATGTACTTGTCTAGATTGCAGATATCAGCATACAGAGTTAGTCAAAGAGAAAATTTTCAACATTAACTGGCATTTTAAAAAACGTATAGAAATTATTTGCACAATCATCTCAACTACCTTGTATATATACTTGTATGATTTTTCCCCTTCCTTTTTTCCAATCTTTTCTCCTTTGTCTCATTTTGTTGTTTAATCTTTATGTTCAGTTTCTTTCTATTTTACTATATCTATTATACATTTCAGGTTTTACTTACTTTTTCAGGTTGTTAGACTAGAGATCCAATATATATTTACACATGTGGGTATGATTTATTTCCCTTGTGAGTACAGCCTCTATTTACATCCACTTACATATATAAAGGCCTCAAGTTCATCTTTCTTTATAGTTGAGAAATATTCTGTTGTATAAAAATACATCTTTTTCATCCATTGCTCAGGTGAGGGTCATTTTGGTTGTTTCTAAGATTTGGCTAAGATAAACTGTGCT
>NW_004526328.1:2919-3707 GCF_000260255.1 Octodon degus
GGATGTTGGCTTTTATCAGAAAAAGGTACAGCCCACCTATTTCAATCCTCTGTAGAGCTTTGATCATGAATGAGTGTTGTACTATGTCAAAGCATTTTCTGCTTCTGTTAAGATGATTAAGTCTTCTTCGGCTTTGTTGATGTAGTGTATTACATTTATAGATTTGCATATGTTGAACTCTCCTTGCATCCCTGGCATGAATTCTATCTGGTCATGGTGTATAATCTTCCTGATGCTTTGTGGTATTGTGTTTGCTAGTATCTTTTTAGGATTTTTCCATCTAAATTCATGACAGAAATTGGCCTGTATTTCTATTTTTTGGTTGAGTCTTTCTCAGTTTTAGGTATCAGTACAATACTTGCCTTCAAGAATGATTCTGGGAGCACTGCTTCCTTTCAATTTCATTGCAAATGTTGAGGAGTATTGGGATTCAATTTATGAATTTCTTATAGAAGTCAGCTGTGAATCCCTCGTGACCTGGGTTTTCCTTCCTTCTTAGGTTTTTGATTAAACTTCCAATTTCATTGGATGATATTGGATTATTAAAAGTTTTATATCTTCTTGATTCAGCTTTCATAATTTGTACCTTTGTAGGAATTTTTGTGCATTCAATTCTGAGAGAGTAAAGATTTTCGAAGTAGTTACTGATGATTTGAATTTCCACAGGATCTGTAGGTTTTTTTTTTTTTTTTTTTTTTTTTTTTGCCTTTTCTTTCCTTATTGCTTGAATTTTAGTTTTTTTCTTTCTTCCTTTTGATGAGGTTATGTAAAAGTTTATCAATTCTGTT
>NW_004526328.1:5252-6967 GCF_000260255.1 Octodon degus
ATTATAGTTATCATTTCTTTTCTTACCTTAAAGATTATTTCTGATCCGATTTCCTCTATTCCATTCTGTACTTGCTTCTTTATTTCAGTTCTTATTATTTCAAATATTTCAGATATCTGACTTCAAATTTCTTCTATGCTACTTTCTCCTGTACTTGTTCCGTGTGGGCTCAGAGCCTGATATTGCATTTTGCTCTTTCATTTTGTCATTTTCTAAAGAGAACTAAACTTTGGGTGAAGTAGGTGTATCTCTGGAATCAGAACTTCTCTGTAAAATGTCTATTCTTTAGGTATCCCCTCTGTGTCTGATATTCTTTTTTGTTGTGTTCCAAGCATTTGCCTTCTCTATTGAGAGTGTGATTTTGGTTTTCCATGTGGCACTGTTCTCTGTCCTGGAGTCTTCCAGATGGACTAGTTCATCTACATTCCCTCCTGCTACCTTTTGCCATGAGGATTTTCCAGGAGCTGTGGGCCTCAGTGTGGGCCACACTGAGCCTGGCAGCATGCCTAAGCTTTCTGAGCCCAGCCATAGGCCTCAGCCCCTCCTTCCAGGATAATGCCACCCAGCCCCTCCCTTGTGGTCATGCAACAAGGGTTCTGCCTTCTGGGTCACTTAGTGAGCTGTTCTGCTCTGAATTCTGCCCACCTGGTTACACACTATGCTGCCTGCCCAGTCACACATTGAGCTCCTCAAGCTAACTGTATTGAGGAGAAATTCCTCACTTTCTCCTTGTTCTCTTTTGTAAATGGTTTTATTTTCTTTCTCTAAAGGATAATGTCACGTTACTATCTAATAAGGGAGTTGCCATGACTTTTAGGGGAGTTTAGTGAGTTGATGGCCTTTAACAGAAAAAAATAATTATTTCTTATAAAATAGTATTATTATTAATATTTAGGTTCCCCTTGAACTGAATTATTTTCAATAGAAATTCTTTCAAGAATTACAAACAGGGGCTGGGGAGATGACTCAGTAGGATAAGTGCTTGACTGGCAAACGCAAGGATCTGAGTTCAATCCCCGGTTCTGCAAAAATAAATACATAAATAAATAAAAATAAAAAAAATTAAAACATCTTGTAACTGAAAAATATTTAAAAGAAAGAGTTCAATACTCTTATGTTTAATAAGACAGTCATATTTTTTATTTCAAATTTCCAGTCAGTGTAAAAAATGTACGAAAAGAAAAAAAGAAAAGATCAGCACAGAATAGGGGAATCCTTCCGGATCCCTGAGAAAGTTCTTAAGTCCTGATTCAAAACATGATTTAGAAAACACCTTTGGACTGAGTGAACATACAGAGAAAAGCGACAAAGCTGCTGAATGAGAGAGCACATATATTTGTAAAAGACAGCTATACTCCCAAGTTTACAAACATTTTTCAGAGGCCAGAAGGTTTATTTTCAGTTTGGGTGCTGTTAGGTATAACAAAATACACATGAGACTTTGTTAGTGATCATTTACCTGTCTGTTTGTCTCTCTGCCAGACTATCTATATATCTACCTACCTACTTATCTATCATCTATTTATCACCTATCTATAATCTATCTATCCATCTATCCACTATCTATCCATCTATTGTGTCTATCATCTATCAATCACCTATCTATACATCAATTATCTATTTATCTATCCATGTATCATCTATCTATCTATCTATCTATCTATCTATCTATCTATCTATCTATCATGTATCTATCTTTGTATCATTTACTAGCA
>NW_004526329.1:0-545 GCF_000260255.1 Octodon degus
CAAACACGTTTCTAGACTCCAGTGCCCTGAGGAGAGCTGCTTTTTTCTGCTGCCTGATTTGTGTTTCTAAGTGTGAGTTCTTAATGCAGAAGAGAGAGCTAAGCTCCAGCTTCTTTGGGAAGCTGGGCACTACTATGCCTGGTCCTGTATACAGCGCAACAATGAACTCTGGCGAAATGTCACTTTTGTAACTAAAGTTCTTGAAACTTTCACCCTGCGAAAAGAGGGGCAAATCATTCAGTCTCCTAAGAGAAAGCATCCGTGTAGTTTGGGAATTTCCACTTGGAGGTGCAGAGAAACTGCAGAAGTTTTTTCTCTATCCCATTCATACCTATGGGCAAAGAGCCACAAACATATTTATAGAATCCAGTGCCCTCAGGATAGTTGCTTGTTCATACTGCAGGATTGCTGTTTGTAAGTGTTAGTTCTTAATGCACAAGACCAGCTAAGCTCCTTCTTCTTTGGGAAGCAGGGCACTCCAATGCCTGTTCCTGTATATAGTGCAACACTGAACTCTGGCTAAAACGTCACTTTTGTAACTAAAG
>NW_004526329.1:2815-3596 GCF_000260255.1 Octodon degus
AGGAGAGCTGCTTGTTTCTACTACATGATTTGTGTTTCTTAGTGTGAGTTCTTAATTCAGAAGAGCAAGCTAAGCTCCAGCTTCTTTGGGAGGCAGGGCACTCCAATGCCTGTTCCTATATACAGCTCAACAGAGAACTCTGGCTAAAACGGCATTTTTTAACTAAAGTACTTCACAGTTCCGCGCAGGGAAAATAGTGGCTAATCATTCAGTCTCCTAAGAGAGAGCTTCGGTGAAGTTTGAGAATTTCCACCTGGAGGTGCAGAGAAACTGGAGAATTTTTTTCTCTCTCCCATTCATTACTTTGGGCAAAGAACCACAAACACGTTTCTAGACTCCAGTGCCCTGAGGAGAGCTGCTTGTTTCTACATCATGAATTTTGTTTGTAAGTGTGTTTTCTTAATGCAGAAGAGCCAGCTAGGGTCCAGCTTCTTTGCAAGCAGGGCACTCCAAAGCCTGTTCCTATATACAGCGCAACACAGAACTCTGGCTAAAACGTCACTTTTGTAACTAAAGTACTTCAGAGTTCCACGCTGTGAAAAGAGTGGCAAGTCATTTAGTCTCCTAAGAGAAAGCATCTGTGAAGTTTGGGACTTTCCACCTGGAGGTGCAGAGAACTGCAGAAATTTGTTCTCTCTCCCAATCATTCCTGTGGGCAAAGAGCAACAAACTCATTTCTAGACTCCAGTGCCCTGAGAAGAGCTGCTATTTCTACTGCATGATTTTTGTTTCTAAGTGTGAGTTCTTAATGCAGAAGAGCCAGCTAAGCTCCAGCTTCTTT
>NW_004526329.1:6374-6834 GCF_000260255.1 Octodon degus
TAAGCTCCAGCTTCTTTGGGAAGCAGGGCACTCCAATGCCTGTTCCTGTATACAACGCAATACAGAAATCTGGTTAAAACGTCACTTTTGTAACTAAAGTACTTCACAGTTCCGTGCAGTGAAAAGAGTGACAAATCATTGAGTCTCCTAAGAGAGAGGTTCGGTGAAGTTTGGGACTTTCCACCTGGAGGTGCAGAGAAACTGCAGAAGTTTGTTCTCTCTCCCATTCATTACTTTGGGCAAAGAGCGACAAACACGTTTCTAGTCTCCAGTGCCCTGAGGAGAGCTGCTTGTTTGTATTGCATGATTTGTGTTTCTAAGTGTTAGTTCTTAATGAAGAAGAGCCAGCTAACCTCCAGCTTCTTTGGGAAGCACGGCACTCCAATGCCTGTTCCTGTATACAGCACAACACAGTACTCTGGTTAAAACGTCACTTTTGTAACTGAAGTACTTCACAGTT
>NW_004526330.1:0-4204 GCF_000260255.1 Octodon degus
GCAGTAGTAGAGGGTGCTACAGAATTTTTCCAACTTATACCAAGACTATTGACGATTTAATACATATCCTACAAGGTGTGTCCACAGGTACAGCCCAATTATGGTCTTTGGCAAAATGATGCTCCCCATAAGAGCTAGAGGCTTCATGCAGAATAACAATAACACAATCCCTTGGTAAGAAGGCAGATTCTTTTTTTTATATTTAATGTATCAGGTATTTAATTAAGTTCTTAATAAGAAACTTATAACATTAATTTATGAGGATAAATTCCACTTGTCAGTGCAAAAATGGATCATAGGTAGCCCTGGAGCAGAGGAACAGCTTTGAATTTTGCTAAAATCTGAGTCCACCGCTTTCAGACCACTTTGTGCTGCTCTGAAATGTGGTATCTCTCTTTCTCGGTGTCAAAGATCTTGCCCTCCTGATCTGGGTTTGTGCAGCTTCTTCTCCTTGAAGTAAGCATCATTGAGGTATTTGGGGATTTTCTCTTTGCTGATAGCAATTTTTGTAGAGGTGGCAATGACAAATTTCTGGTGTGTTCTTCATAGAGGAACACGATTAAGGCTAAGAGGCCCAGTCACAAGCAGCAAGCTGCTGGCCAACTGCTTCAGGAAGCCCACTCTCTTGCCTCTGTGATGCCAGGTAAGGATCATCAAGTAGGTGCCGGGAGTGATGCTAGCTCAAAGTTTCCTCATGTGCTGACTGAAGGGTTTCTTGCTGTGGCTCAAGAGCTTTCGGGGCACACCTTCAGTAGGGTAGTAGCTCGGCATTATTCGAAGCTTAGCCACCCAGGTACCTCCATTCTTATCCCCACAGACCAGTTTTTTGATCGTAGCAAGAACTTTCTCCCTCTTTTTCTTCTCAACCTTTGATTTAGCAGCTGTGCACTTTCTCTTGTACAAAGCCTTTCTGGAATACATAGCAGATCAGGAGTATCTACCAATTCCTCTAACCAGGAAGGATTTTGGCTGCATTGGGGCTGCCCCTTCTTGACTTTTTTGCCTTCCTCTTCCCCTTTTTACCAGTACCACTGGCAGAAGCCTTTCTTGGCTTTGGCTTTCTTCTCTTTAGTGTCTGGCTTCTCAGTTTTTTCACCCACCATCTTGCAAACTGGGAAAGAAAACTAAGTTTTCAGGAGGCAGATTCTTGAGCCTGAGCCTTAACTGTTGGTTGGGTGATTCTGGCATCAGTGATGGCTGAGCAGGTTCACTACTCCCAGAAGAGAAGGCCTGGGGAGGGTCTGTGGTCTGGGAGGCTCAGCTTGTTGTTTCTCAGGGAGGAAACTGCAGGAAAATGTCACTGCCTGTTGTATATTCTGTTGTGCTTAATGGACAAGGTGGACAGAGTGTCCAACAAGCATGTGTCAGTGTGCACAGACACCATGTGGGGACCAAGTCTGAGCCCTGGGCTTTGATGAAGAAAGTCAACACCAGCGTGTGATGAACGTTTCTAGGGGGAGTGTGCTGCAGGGAGTAGGAGAGACTTCTGAACATGGTATGTTTAAGATTTGAAATGAATCTTTAAGTGAAGGTCTAAAACTAATAGAAGAACTTCAGCCTTGGGTGGTGGCAAAGCCCTGAGACCAGAGCACTCGAGAAAACAGTGGTGGTCACTGTGAGCATGGCAGGAGCAGGGGATGGGTAGGGAGAAAGCACAAAGGCCCGACTTTAAGGGGGAGTAGTCCGGCGAGCTAGTGACAGTGTGAGAACTATAGACAAGAATACTCAGGGAGAGATTTTCCAGGTGGTCTTGAAATGAACCAAAGGCAGCACACTCTGTGGCTGACGGTGACGTCAACCGCTGGATTGCAGGAATCGCTGCCCTAGGCACGCTCGGCGGAACGAACGTCGCATGGCATGACGGGAATGCTTTCAATAGAACTGCCCAAGCTTTCCGAGGAATTCTGCACATCGTTAGTCTTCACAGTCCCTTCAAGGGGGACCAGAGAAACAAAGTGCACAAAAGCTTCTTAATGCGTCTTTATTTGGGTTGAAAGGCTATGAGATGGGTCAGTCCTATGAGGCAAGCGCCTGCTCGACTGCTAAGACCGAAGGCCACTGAGGGTTGGGGGAAGGCCACAGCAGGGCAGCGCCAGCCGTCCGCAGCACGGTCCTCCCGAGAGCACACAGGCTCCGCTTCATCGCTGGACACGACACCCGGAACCTTCCGTGGGAACCTCCCCGGAGGAGGACCTGCGCCACACAGCAAGTCAGTCAGGGGCCACAAACGCCACCTCGTCGTAGTCAGCGTACGGAGCACGTGCCGAGACCCCATGCTCACCGGAGGATAAATCAATGACCACCTGTGGAGGAAAGAGACCCAGAGGGTGGTGCAGGGCCTGCAGGTGCGTGTGCTCTCCCAGACTCTGCACGCCGCCCACCCTGGAGCTCTCTGTATATTCCTCTGGAGTAGTCTCCCAGGGACAGAAGTGAGCAGGAGGGGCCCCCACATGCGTTTGTGGGAGGAGGCAGGCTGTACAGGGTCCTGTGTTCTTTGTTCCTTTAAACACCATGAACAGGTAAATAAGGAGATGAGAAAGGGTTTCCCACACCTCCTAGACCAGAGACACTCACTGAGGTCCCATCACAGCAGACAGCGTGGCAGCCAAACGCAGAAAGAGACAGAGCAACACAGAACTCGAGCACGGTGAGGACAATCTGCATGACTGAGATCGCCTGCCAATCAGACCCAGGAGGAGAGGAAAGTTAGAGGCCTCAGAAGAGGGGGTCTGCCCCTGCAACTGATGCACATGCTCATGCTGAAGCTGAGGACGCACCCCAACAGAGGTGATGTCCCGTCCTGGTCATCTGGGCAAGAGACAACAAAACTAAATGCTGTGACAGACTCTCCAAGGGACAGTCCTGTTCTAATTTTCACCCAAAGACATCATTTCTACTTCTCCAAATTTTACAAAACCAATTTTTACTCCTTTGCAAAGCCTGCTCCATGGAGGCGTCTGAGGCTGAGACTATTTGTGAAAGGACTCGTGGCACACAGCACTGGATCTCATCATGCACCTAGTGTAGCAGCACATGGTGGCGTGGACGTGTGGTCGGCAGAGAGGACCCTGGGCTTTGCCTGTCACTGTTACCAAAGAAGCAGAGCCTCGACTTCCCCAGGTTCACGCTCCAGGAAGCCTACAATAACCACCAAGGAGCAAATGCATCCGCTCACTCTATAGTCACCTTAAATGGAGGTTGACCTTAGGTTCGCCGAGGTGCACAGAACTTGTCACCCTCGTGCTGCTGCACGTGGAAATACGAGCTCTTGGAGTCAAGGGTTGGATTGTCTTTCTGCAGGCAGCGGCCACACTTACCCTGCACCCTGCTACGTGCCAGAGATGGGGATGAAATTGGCATGTTACGAGGCTATTCTGGGTATCTCAGCCCTGGCTCTAGATATACTTACAAATATTAAATATTCAGT
Source organism: Octodon degus (assembly GCF_000260255.1). Lineage (NCBI taxonomy): Eukaryota > Metazoa > Chordata > Mammalia > Rodentia > Octodontidae > Octodon > Octodon degus. Next base: position 3,428 of record NW_004526330.1, read on the forward strand.
TGTCTCCGATTCCCATCTCGACTGACCCAAACTGGCAGCCGGGAGCAGGAGTGACAATGTTGCCATGACAACACTCACAGTGTTCATCCCCAGGCTGACACAGATCTGAAGGAGAAGCAGAGAACGAGGCCCTTGTCATCATGCCCCTCTGCTTAGTCGCTAGGCAGGGTGTGATGTATGTGCTCTATAAAATATAACTAAAATCGACTTTTTAAAAGCCAGCCAAAGACAAAATGATGTGTGGTGGCAGGAAGGGATTGCTTTGTATGTGAAGCAAGCCAGGGAAAGCTGAGAGGACCGGGTCATCTAGAACCTGAGGTCGAGCTGCTTCCCCTTTGCTAGTGCCAGGACATGGCAGCTCACCATGATTTTTGTCATCTTCTTTCCAGACGCAACAGACAGAGCTCCAGACAGGATGTACTGCACAATAAGAGCAGGTAATCGAGTTAGACAGGGAGCATGTCATCCGGGGTCTTCCTCTCCTAAGAAACAAATAGATCTCAGGACTTACCCCTCCCAGGTATGGGCTCATAAATAATTTATGAAAAGAAGGGCTGGGTAGGTAGCTCGGTGGTCTGAGCACCTGCCTGGCAAGCACAGGGCCCGAGCGTGATCCTCGGCACAGAATGCTGTGCTGGCCCCACCCAAGGTGCACTGAGCTGGCCACCAAAACCAGGTGAGGTGGCCAGGCCTGTAATCGCAGTGCTGGGGAGGCTGAAACAGGAGGATCACGATGAGTCCAACCTGTGCAGTGAGACCCTGTACCAAATATATAAA
>NW_004526330.1:6139-6769 GCF_000260255.1 Octodon degus
TCTGCCATGCTCTCGGGACCCCTCCAGAACAGCCCAGGACCGGCGTATGTGTGGGAGAGATTCTGCTCCACTGCCCTTGCTGGACACCTCTGGACCCGGCCCAGGCCCCGCATACAGGCCTGGTATGAAACTGGGCAGGTGAAGTCCCTGCACAGAGGAGAGGGGCCAGAACCACCCAGCCAATCCAAGGGCAGAACGTCTTGCCAGAGGGGCACAGTGGGTTCACTTCCACGACCTGCCACAGGAAGAAGCTGAGCACAGCAGGCAGATGCAAGCCAGGCACATCAGGACAAGTTCAAACTTTGTAAATCCAGACCCAGTAGGCTGAGACACTTTGCTAGACCCAGATCTATGAGGGCAACCTCCCTCTTTCTCTCTTCACCAAGAGCAGGGGCAAAAGGTAACTGGAGTGAACTAGTCTGCCTAGAAGACACCAGGTACATCAAGGGGAGGTGATCAGACAGAACTTAGGGGAACTAACTTAAATACAAATTCCCAATTTAATATCTGCTTAGCTGTGCAGATATAACACTTGCTCTTACTGTCAAAAATATGAACTCATCAGTTACAAAAGCTTGTCAATTGCTAAATATCACTACCTATTATCATTATTATTATTATCATTATTAT
>NW_004526331.1:0-1295 GCF_000260255.1 Octodon degus
TTGAACTGTGGTCCCTGTGCTTTGCTAAGCTTGTTCTGAGTAGGTGCTTTAGACCACTGAGCCATCTCACCAGCCCTACCACCCCCTTCTTTTTGAACAGCCATCTACCTGAGAGACAGCATAGCAGCAACTGGCATGTCATGACAAGCAGCCTGTATTCAGAAGACCAGAATAATAGGCACTCCAAACATGAAGCTATTATTACAGATTACCATCCTTGCAGAATGTTTACAGACAATAATTATAAAAGTTTGGGCCAGGGGCCAGGGAGATGGCTCAGTAGAATAAGTGCTTCCCTGGCAAGCAAAAGGGACTGAGTTCAATCCCCAGTACTGAAAATAAATAAATAAAAATAAAAATTTGGGGCAGGGATATAGCTCAGTGGCTTAAACACCTGCCTTGCAAGCTCAAGGTCCCAAGTTAGAACCCCAGTACCGCAAATAAATAAATAAATAATTATAAAGGTTTTACAAAAAAATGAGATCAGTGCACAAGAAAAAGGAAGAAATCTGAGTGTAGAAACAGATGATCACAGTACACCATCCTAGTTTTACATCTTAGAAGAATTACACCCAGAAGGCATGAATACATTTAGTATACCATGAGATTAGCAATAAGAGGGCCAGCCAAATACCTCAGAGGATTAAAGCACCTGCAAGCAAGGGCCGGGTTTCGATCCCCAGCCGGGCCTTGCTGGCCCCTCCGGCCCTGCCCCCAGAGTATGCTGAGACAGCAATTGAGACTGCGTGTGGTGGCACGCGCCTGTAATCCCAGCACTTGGGAGGCCGTAAACAGGAGAATCACTACGAGTCCAATCTAGTAGTGAGACCCTGACACCCTGTAGACCCTTCCCTACAATACAGGAGAAAAAAAGAGATTTGCAATAAAGAATGTTATACCTGTATGTAAACTTTCGTCTTTTCGATTTTTAAGTTAGTTTTGTTTTATGAGGCAGGGTCTCACTGTGTAGTTCAGGCTGCCCTTGAACTCACAGTGGTCCTTCTGTATTTACCCCCTAAGGGGATTATAGTCATGCACCACTCTGGCCTTAATTTTGAAGCAAGGACATCTTTTAGTGAGAAAACGTTATTGTTTTACCCACAGAGAACTTAAGCTTTTGATGATAACCAATGGAAATGTGTTACAGTAATAAGTTTGGCAGCGTTTATTGGGGTATGTTGCCCCTAAAGTTACAGATTTGGAGGAGAGCTCACTACTGAATAAAGATGAGTAAAATGTTTCCAGGCAGCTGCTTCTTTACTCACAAAGATGAGTCCTGTCCAGCAGTTTGCTTA
>NW_004526331.1:2060-2874 GCF_000260255.1 Octodon degus
ACTGAGCTCTATCCCTGACTCCAATACGTTGCTCTTGTCCAACGGAAGACTCCCAAGTTCCTGTCTGTTGTGCACAGACAGCAATATGCACTGCATTTGTAAAACCAGTCTTTTTTTTTTTTTTTTTTTTTTTTTTTTGAACCGGGGATTGAACTCAGACCCTTGCCCTTGCTAGGGAAGTGCTTATTCCACTGAGCCATCTCCCCAGCCCCATGTAAAACCAGTCTTGACATCTTTTTTTTCAGCTGGTAAGCTGGATGAAAATATGTCCTTAACTCTAATGACATTTATCTGTAATCTAACTTAAGTTGTAGAAAAAATTTTAAAAATACAAAAGAGCAAAATGGAAAAAAAATGTTGAGCTCAAACAAAAGAGCTGTAAGTGGGGCCAGGGGCATGGCTCAGTGAAATAAGTGCTTCCCTGGCAAGTGCAAGGGCCCGAGTTCAATCCCCGGTTCCACAAAAACAAAACAAGAGCTGTAAGTATTGTTTTGTTTTTGTTTTTGATACCAGCAATTGAACTCAGGACCATGTGCTCACTGGGCAGGTGCTGTTTCCCTGAGCTACATCCCTTATCCAACAGCTGTTAAGTATTGTAACCAGCCACAAATTGAACAGACACACAGACAATTGTTAAGAGACCAGAGTACGCTCAGATGTATTTGGCCAACTTTGTAAAACTCCTACAGTATTTAAGTTTGTAACTGTAAGAGAATCTTTTTTTTTTTTTAATTTTAACATTTATTGTGTGTGTGTATGTGTGTGGCCAGCTCAGCCCACCAGGGGGCGCGGCTGGCTGGCATGTGGTGCTGGG
>NW_004526331.1:5713-6231 GCF_000260255.1 Octodon degus
AAATAAATAAATAAATAAATAAATAAAGCGCCTGCTTGGACAAACTCAGTCAGGTGCAGGGGACCACGGCTTGATCCCCAGCACCACATGCTGTACCAGACCCGCCCTTAAGGCAGCCTGAGCTATCCAAAAAAAGAAAGATTAGGGTGGGGAGATAGCTCAGTGGAATAAGCGCTTCCCTGGCAAGCGCAAGAGCCTGAGTTCAATCCCCAGTTCCGCAAAAAAAGAAAGATCCTTCTAGGGCCAGCCAGATAGCTCAGCAGACTAATGAGCCGGTTTGACAGAGGGGCTGGGGGTTCCATCCCTGGCCTGCTGTACCGGCCCTGCCCCCTGGCAAGCTGAGACAGCAATTGAGACTAGACTTGGTGGCGTGTGCCTACAATCCCAGCACTTAGGAGGCTGAAAACAGAAGGATCATTATGAGTCTGATCTGTGTAGTGAGACCCTGTAGACCCTATCCTAAATACATTTATTTATTTATTTATTTATTTATTTATTTTGCAGAACCGGGGATTGAA
>NW_004526331.1:7006-7937 GCF_000260255.1 Octodon degus
GTGATATATGTGCACCCATGTTTATAGCAGCACAGTATGTCACAGTTAAATCTTGGAAACAGTCCAAATGCCCATAAACTGAAGAGTGGATACAAAAGATGAGGTATTTTTATAAAATGGAATATTACTCAGCTATAAAGAAAGATAAACTCAAGGCTTTTATAGGTGAATGGATGCAACTAGAGACCATACACATAAGTGAAATAAACTAGACTCGCATGTGTAAACATCATATTGTCTCCCAAATGTAAGAACCTGAGAGAGTACATAAAATCGGAACAGTATAGTAGATACTGTGAAAGGGAAAGACCTTCTTTTTGTTTGTGGAACTGGAGATTGAACTCAGGCCCTTGTGCTTGCCAGAGAAGCACTTATTCTACTGAGCCATCTCCCCGGCCCCGAGAAAGAAATTTTTGAAAGGGAAGGAACAACTGGGATGAGGGAAAGGAGAATAGAGGGAAAAAATGTATGTATAGACACAGTATAGCTTGGATAACTGTACTGTAGATTTCTACTGGTCTAATGAAAGGAACAGTTTGGGGCAGGGGAGATGGCTCAGTAGAATAAGTGCTTGCCTGGCAAGCACAAGGGCCTGAGTTCAATCCCCAGTTCTGCAAAAAAAAGAAAGAAAAGAAAGAAAGAAAGAAAAAGAAGGAACAGTTAATGCTTAAATTTAGTTAGTGCTTAAATTTTTTTCTTTTTTTTAACCAATTTTGCATATTAATACCAGTAATCTGAATAATGAACATGAGGAAAAAATATGCACTATAACAACCATTGTTGATTCTTACCATCTTGTTTAGTGAAATTCTGTATCCTCCTAATTTTGTTATTTAATACTTTTTATTCTCTTTAAAGGAAAAGAGTAGGAAGTATTTATTCAGGGAAAGAAAGCTTTTGTTCAAGAGGAATAGAAGGAGATCTTAGGTGG
>NW_004526332.1:0-3880 GCF_000260255.1 Octodon degus
CGAGACATATAATAGTCAAGATCCCAGAAATTCGGCACAAGAATAATCTACTGAAAGCCGCTAGAGAAAAGAGCAGATCACATTCAAAGGAACACCCATTAGAATTACGGCCGACTTTTCTTCAGAAACCATGCAGGCAAGAAGAGCATGAGGCAGAGTACTTCCCATCCTCTATGAAAACAATTTCCAGCCAAAATTTCAATACCCTGCAAAACACTCTTTCAAGTTTAATGGATAAGTGAAATACTTCCATGACAAAAAACCGCTAAAGAATTTCGCGATCACAAAGCCAACCTTACACAGGCTACTGAAAGATGTTCTAGAGAGGGACCAAAACGATCAGAACTCCAAGAATGAGATAAGAAGCAACCAACTAAATAGGTAAGCAATTAAACACAGGAGAAAAAGGAGTAAACGATAACAGGTAAATAACATGGCAACCATAAGTCAATGAATCTCAGATATAACAATCAATGTAAATGGACTCAATTCACCAATTAAGAGAAATAGACTGGCACAGTGGATTAGGAAACAAACCAACAATATACTGCGTAAAAGACACATTTAACTCATAAAGACATTCATAGGCTGAAAGTCAAAGGATAGAACACAATACAACATGCCCCAGCACCTGAGAAAAAAGCAGGGGTAGCAATCCTATTCTCAGACAGTCTCAACTTCAAACCAACAATGATCAAGTGAAATAAAGAAGGCCACTATATACTGGTTAGGGAAAAATTCAATAGGACGAGATAAAACTCATAAATATGTATGCACCAAAAACAGGAGCAACCAACTATATCAAGCAAATCATAGTGGACATGAAAAATCTAATATCCAATGCCACAATTTTAACAGGATAACTTAACATGCCCTTATCTCCAAAAGATAGGACAACCAGACAAAAACTTACAAACAAATAACATAACTGAACCAGAGTTTGAAACAAATTTACTTGGCGGACATATACAGAGTGTTCCACCAAAACACAACTGGATACATATTTTTCTCAGCTGCACATGGGTTATTTTCTAAAATAGACCACATACTGGTCCATAGGTCATGCTTAAATATACGAAAGAAAACAGAAATTATCCCATGCACATTATCTGGCCACAGTGAAAATGAATCTGGAAATAAATGACCAAAAAACCAGGAAAAAACTATAAATACATGGAAATTAAATGACACCCTACTCAGCAACCAATGGGTCACAGATGAAATTAAACAAGAAATTCAACAATATCTACAATTTAATGAAAATTCAAGCACAACTTATCGGAAATTATGAGATGTGATGAAAGCAGTTATCAAAGGGAAATTCATAGCTGTGAAATCACACATTAGGAAAACAAGAACAAATAACTACCCTAATGCTGCACATTCAACAACTAGAAAAGGAAGAGCAAACCAAAACTAGAGCCTAAAGACGGGAGGAAATCATAAAGATTACAGCAGAAATTAATTCAAATGAGACAAAGAAAAAAATTCAAAGAATTAAAAAGCAAAAACCTGGTTCTTTGAAACATTAAATGAAATTGAGAAGCCTCTAGCTAACCTCATCAAACAGAGGAAAGAAAAAACTCAAATACAAGCAATAAGGAATGAAAAGGTTGTAATTACCACAGACTCAGTGGAAATTCAGAAGATTATCAATAGCTACATTGAGAATCTCCACTCTCACAGAACAGAAGACACAGAAGAAATGCACAGATTCCTAGAAAGGTAAAAATTACCACAACTGAATCAACAAGATATAACCACACTCAATACCCAATAGCAGTCACTGAAATACGAGATGCAATTAAAAACCTACCAGCAAAGAAAAGTTCAGGTTCGGATGGATTCACAGCTGAATTCTACAAGACATTTACAGATGTAGTCCCTATACTCCTCAAACTCTTCCATGAATTTGAAATGTAAGGAATCCTCCCAAAATCATTCCTGGAGGCAAGCATTATATTCATACCAAAACGAGGGAAAGATGCAACTAAGAAAGAGAACTACAGGTCAATTTTACAAATGAACATAGATGCCAAAATCCTCAATAAAATCCTAGCAAATAGAATACAGCAAATCATGAAGAAGATCATACACCATGACCAGGTAGCATTCATCCCAGGGATGCAAGGATGGTTCAATATTCAAAAATCTATCAATGTAATACACTATATCAATAGAGCGAAAACTAAAAACCACACAATCATCTCTATTGTGCAGAAAAGGCTTTTGACAAAGTGCAACACTCATTCATGTTCAAAGTCCTACAAAAAATTGGAATAGATGGCCTCTACTTCAATCCGGTAAAAGATATTTATGAAAACCCAACAGCTAACATAATCCTAAATGGGGAAAAAATCAAATCTTTCACTCTTAGGTCTGGTACAAGTCAAAGATGTCCTCTATCATCACTCATATTCAATATAGTTCTGGAACCATTAGCTACAGTCATTAGACAAGAGAAAGAAATAAAAGGAATAAGAATAGGCAAAGAAGAAGGTAAATTATTTTTATTTGCAGATGACATGATACTTTACTGGGAAGACCAAGAACTCCACCAAGAAGGTACTAGAATTAATACAGAAATTCAGTAGCACAGCAGGTTATAAAGACAATAACCAAAAGTCTACAGCATTCCCTACACAGACAGCAAACACACTGAGAGGGAAATTATAGAAACAATACCTTTCACAAGAGCACCGAGGAAAATGAAATACCTTGGAATTAATCTAACTAAAGAAGTCAAAGATCTTTTCAAGGAAAATTACAGTACACATAAAAAAGAGATCATAGCGGATTTCAGAAAATGGAGATATTTCATGCTCCTGGATAGGAAGAACCAACATTGTGAACATGGCCATACTCCCAAAATTGTTGTACAGATTTAATGCAATCCCTATCAGACTACCACCAAAATATCTCACAGACATAGAGAAATCATTCCTAAAATTTCTCTAGAACCGGAAAAGACCTAGAATACCAAAGGCAATTCTAGGCAATAAAGACAAGGAAGGAGGCATTACAATTCCTGACTTGAAATTTTACTACAAGCCTACTGTGATAAAATCAGCATGGTACTGGCATCAAAAAAGAGCTGAGGATGAATGGAATAGAATACAAGACACTGAAGCCCCTACGAACACACTCAGTCACCTTATCTTTGACAAACTGACCAAGCATTCTCACTGCAAGAAAGATAGACTCTTTAACAAATGGTGCTGGAAAAACTGGCTCTCTACATGCCAAAAATTCAAACTTGACCTAGGTCTATTACCATGCACTAAACTAAAGTCAAAATGGATTAAAGATCTAAACATTAAAGCACAGACACTAAACATCCTGGGAGCGAAAGTAGGAGGAACTCTTAAAGACATAGTGGTAGGCAAAGAGTTCATGGACAGAAATCAATTTGCACCGGAAACAGTTGAAAGAATTTACAACTGGGACCTGCTCTTACTGAGAAGATTTTACATGTCTAAAGAAATTACTAACAAAGTGAAAAGGCAACCCACAAATTTGGAAAAAGTCATGACAAATAAGGACGCAGACAAAGGTCTGCTCCCTAGAATCTATAAAGAACTAAAAAACGCTAGACCCCAAAATTTAAAGACCGAATCCAGAAATGGGAATCCAAGATGAACACACACTTCTCAGAGGAAGAAATTAAAGAAGTGAATAAATATATGAAAACGTGTTCCACATCATTAGCCATTCATAAAATGCAAATTAAAACCCCATTGAGATATCATGTCACCCCAGAAAGAATGGCTATCACACAGAAATCACCCAACAACAAATGTTGGAGAGGCTGTGGGGAAAAAGGAACCCTTCTCCACTGCTGGTGGGAATGTAGACTGGTGCAACTGTTATGGTAATCAGT
>NW_004526332.1:4135-5725 GCF_000260255.1 Octodon degus
ATTATTCAGCTATTAAGAATGATAAACTGCAAGCCTTTATATTAAAGTGGATTCCACTTGAACATATACTCATAAGTGAAATAAACCAGACACACTTGTGTAAATATTGTATAGTCTCACTAGTATAAGAACTCCAAAGTAGAAATACAAATACAAAGATAGAATACAAGTAAATGGAAAGCAGGATCTCAAGGACTAACTAAACAAGAGAGGGAAAGGAGATGAGCTAGGAAACATGGCAATGTTAAGCCATGCAGTTATATGTAATAGTTGAGCAAGGCAATGATCCTGAGAATATTCAGTAGATTTTTTAATCTTGCAGTTAATTGGAAAAACTCTCACCCTGACTAACTATATATACTGATACCTGTGAAATAAGCTACTCCACAGCAGATGGTAATTTGTAATAGTAGTTTCATGTTTGGAGTGCCTGCCATTCTGTTATTCTGAATATGGAATGTTTGTCATGACATGTCATTTGCTTCTATGATGTCTCTCGGGTAGATGGATGTTCAAAAACTATGGGGTGGTGAATGAAAGCTAGAGACAGGAAAAGGAATATTGTGGGACTGTCCTGCTTCAAGGTTGTATATGGTGAGATTTTTGGACTTATGTGCAAAAATGAGAAGTATATAATTCTTTATCCTATTTTTAAAATATAATCTCATTTTTAAATGTTTTTTATCATATTATGTAGGGACTTAAAGTTCAACATATCAATACCTGATGAAAAATACCTTTTCCTTTTTGTGCCTAAGATGTTTGTTATGCAGAAAGATAGTGAGGTTAAGCATAATAGCCTAAGTTGTTTGATAATAACAACAAACTTGTCTTCTGGATGGCTAACAACCTAAGTTTTCAGACCAAAATTAGAGACAAAAGAGGGCTGTAAGGAAAGCCAACATTTTGTCCCTAACCTTCTAAGGTCAATTAAGACTCAGGAAATATGAGAACTTGTACTGTAATGTCATGTAACTCGGTAGTGTCCCAAATTTCCTGATCAAGTTGATTATGGGACAAAGAGGAAAGTGATCAATGATGTGGAGTGTTCCTAAGGAGAGTCACATGGAGAGAAAACATTCTCTCAGGCCTTCACAGAGAGCAATTGGCCAAGCAATGGCCATGACTCATCCACATGGCTGACACTGACAAAGGTTCTACAATCTGAGGATCTCAGGATAAATTCCGAAGGGATATCACTGACCTTCTCAGACCCAAAAGCTATAACTTTTGCTGCACAGGCCCTGCTTTACCTTAGTCTTAACAATTCAGTAGAAAAGTATGAAGATGAAATATAGGAAGCAAACCCATGCTGTTATGTTGAGCTGTGGGTGACTCAGGTCAACAATTTCTGACATTGCCAGTTAGAAAGAAGACCCAATACTATTATGGGCTACTGGACTCTTTTACAATACTTTGCTGAGTTTGCACACCTATAATATTCAAATAACGGAACTTAGCAAAAAACAAAAGGATATACAGATGATTGTCCATTTTGTATCTGTGTATTCACAGTGGTTAGGAGAGATATATAGTTACATTCTCTTAATGAATAGAATGATTTGTTCTAATGGTGTTTGTAAATAGGAT
>NW_004526332.1:5825-6897 GCF_000260255.1 Octodon degus
TACATTCTCTTAATGAATAGAATGATTTGTTCTAATGGTGTTTGTAAATAGGATCTCAAGTCCGCATCTTGTACAGCAATTAACCACTAAGAAGAATGCATGCAGTCTGTTAATTATTCAAACTGTCCTAGCGATTTGATTTGAAGCTGTGTAATTGCTATTTGTTTATCAATAAAATTATGAAAAAAGAACTTAATGAACTATAAAAAAATAGTTCTCTTGCGATGCTATGGTAAAAAAAAAAACAAGAAAGAAACCAACTAATAACAAATGCTGGTGGAGCTGTGAGGTAAAAGAATGCTTCTCCACTATTGGTGGGCGTGTGGTCTGGTACAATTACTTTGGAAGTCAGTGTCAATATTCCTCCAAGAACTCAAACTAGAGGCTGTATTTGGCCTAGGTTCTCGTTCTTGGTACCTTACCAAGAGAATTAAAAACATCTCATTCCAGCAATATATGTTCACCCACATTAATAGTACTAAAGTTTATAATATCTAAAGTTTGGAGACAGCACAAATGCCCATACACTGAGAAATGATTGATAAAAATTTGGTTGTTTTATATAATAGATGAACATTCAACCATAATAATAATAAATTTAAGAAAACTCTAACAAAATGCATTCACCTTGAGACTTCAATATTAAGTTAAATAAGTTGGCTACAGATGTGCAAATATCATATCATTTCTCTGATTCTAGAAACCAAATCTTTAAGTAAGGAACAATTTTATATTAGATACTGTGAAATAGGAAGAAAATATTTGTGGGGAGAGGAAATGAGGAATGAGGGGGAAAAGTAAGAAAAGAAATGAAAAATAATGAGACAAAAAGGATAAAATGGGAGCAAAGGTTTCATCAATAAGGAAGGTAAAGAACCAGCCCAGGCGCAGCGTGGGCCGGACCCTCTCCCAGCCCCTCGGGCCGCCCCCCACCACTCCGCAGTCCCTCCCCCACCCCTCCCGCCGAGTAAGATTTTCTGCCCAGTTCCGGGAGCCCCCAGACCCAGTCCTAGCCCAGGTCCGGTGAGTGTGCAGAGAGTTTCCTGCTACCCTGCGATGGTGGGACCACTCC
>NW_004526333.1:0-1252 GCF_000260255.1 Octodon degus
ATGCATTTTAAAAATAAATATAGAAATTCATATTCTACCTAGCCATAAAATAGGAAATGAACTTTATTTTAATTAATTAATTATTCGATATAGGGTCTCATGCAGCTTGGACTCCTAGTGATCCCCGTTTCAGCCTACCCAGCCCTGGGATTACAGGTATGTACCGCCATGCCCCACTTGGGGGCTGGAATGACAGGTCTGGGGTTCCATAGCTGGCAGAGTGTGCTGTATAGGGGAACAAACCAGGTCCTTGTGCGTGCCAGGTAAGTGCTTAGACCTCCAAGCTATCTCCTTAGCCCAAAAATCCCAACTTTACTGATGTAATGTGCAAGAATAGTGGAAAGCCAAATAAAAACATGTAAGTGAAAAATAAAATGACATTCTAAAAATTTTTATTTCATTTCATTTTATTTTATTTTATTTTTGCAGAACCAGGGTTTGAACTCATGCCCTTGCACTTGCCAGGGAAGCACTTATTCCACTGAGCCCCCGACATTCTCAAAATAAATGGGAATACATTTTAATACCATGAGACATGTAAAAATTAAGAAAGGTAGCCAGAAGTCTTAAATACTAGAGGGACAAGTAAATGGGACCTAGTGAATTTGTAGTGACAAAGTGTTATAGCAATTAAAATATTATAAATTTTCAGATACTATATAGTATTTACTTAAAAATGAAAGGTGGCCAATTATTCACTGTAAAGGCATGATGAAGGTGTATTCTGATGCAAATGCTGTTACAGCTGAGTTAAGCACTTCCCGTAGGCATGGTGTGTCTAGTTATCACAGTCCATCTGATAAATTTTAAAATATTGACATTTAAAAATGAAAATAAAATAAAGAAGCAAATATTTCATTCTCTAACCAGCCAAAGATGAAAGGACAGAGAAAATACTGATAATATTATGGCATGTAAGGGGAAACATAATAAAGAGGTAAATATTCTTGGGAATTAAATGTGACAATCTAGCAGGTAAACTTTAACCAGTGTTTACACTGAACATGAGCAGAAATCATTGGTCTGACTTGTCTTACTGCTGTGAAATGGCAATTATAGGACTTCTTCCACCACTGAAAACACCTCTACACTTGGCCCGAGTGTGTTTCATGATAGAAAATCTTGAGTAAAACACTCTTCCTTGTGGCATCTTGCAGTCTCCCATCTACTGAGGAGAGACTGGCTTAGACATTCACCCTTAGCCTCTCATTTGGCTGAAACATCAAGAGTTAAAGGGTCAGGGCTAGGTTAG
>NW_004526333.1:2582-5487 GCF_000260255.1 Octodon degus
GGAAACTGTGCCGTGAGGACTGCCAAGTGCTGCAGGGCTGCGAATGCCCATTACGTGAGGTGCCCTGAGATCGCCAGGCTGGGTGGGAAGGTGCACACTCTTCCATATATTCCCCATTCCTTCCTCTGCTCGCTTTAGTTGAAACTTCCTGGGGAAGCTGTCCTTTGGCCAGGCCCTGAAGAAAACATCTAACATGATACACAAAAATAGGCCATGTGAAGAAAAAAGGATATATCTAAGATTCACCTTCTTACATGGTCTTCATAGTTTATTTCTCAGAGTAATTTGACACTGAGCAGCTTCTCCCCAGATAATCTCGGAAGAAATTGAATTTTTCTGCAACTTTGTCTAGTGGTAAGTATCATTCTTTACATTGGAATGGGCTAGCTCGTACATGAGGAAAACAGGTATTTCATCAGAAAAAAAATGTAAGTCACACCTCGTTTAGGCCTAACCAAATGTTAAGATCTGTTAAGTGAGAATATGGAGTTGGTGTAAAAATTTCCAAGCAATGTGAATATTTTGAAACTACAGTAATACGAACAAATTTCATTTTAAAGGTCCAGTTAGGGGAAGATGCTGTGAGTTGAAGGTCCCTACTGCCCCCCACTGCACACCCAAACCCCCACAAATGTGGAAGAAAGTTATATGGGTTAAAAGAAAAGTGTTTGTGAACGATTTTAAAGTAGACAGTGGGGTCTGAAAGGCCTCATGCCTTCATCTCTTTGTGCTAGGGCTGGGGAGATTTTATATCCTGGCCACCCCAGCTCTGTTCTTTTCATGTGCAAATTAAACCAGACCATTGCTTCCTGATGCCCCAATATACATATATTTCTCAGAGGGATATGATGTTTTTAGCACTGTATTACTTCTCTGTCTTGTCCTCTGAGCTAAAGTCAGAAGTGTGCACATTAGCCTCTCAGTGCGAGGAATTTGAGGTAGCCATCTAGTATTAAAAATTTACAATGCTTAAAATTTATTTTAGGGTCAGGGATATAGCTCCATGGCTTAAGCACCAGCCTGGCAAGCACAAGGTCCTGAATTCAATTCCTAGGTCCTGCAAAAAAGCATTTTACCTTTGCAAGAATATCTTCTAGAATAATACCACGCTCTCTCAGTTAACTTTCTTTCATTGCTGGAGCAAACTACTCAACACACAGAATTAAGGAAGGTAAGGTCTACTTAGCTCACACTTTATGAAGGTTTCAGTCAATACTTGGCTGGCTCCAAGGCAGGATGGTACATGGCGGAGGGCAGCCGCTCACGGTGGTAGAAACAGCAAAGCCCCAAGAGCAGAAGGACAGGAGCATCAGCAGAGGCCGAAGCAAGCCTCTTTCTCTTCTTCACCTTGCATTGAGGCTCTCCGCTCCAGGCCAGGTGGAGCACTTATACCCTTAATCCCAGCACTCAATCATGAATTAATCCCAAAATCTAGAAGGCAACCCCATGACTGCATAAGGTTTTGGGGGACACCTTATGCAGTTTGGGGGACACACAGGTGGTCTGTAATCAGAATGCCTCTGACCTCAGTCTCCGATAAAGTGAAATCTGTTGCTATTCGTACCCAAAGTCCCTGGGACCTAAAGTGTTCTAGGATCCTTTGCACCTGTGTTTTGCCACCGACAGTATTCCACATCCTCTCTCAGAGTTGACTGAAGTTACAAGCTGAAAATCAGTGTTACAAATATGTTCTATTGTGTAAAAACAGTTTAATAGTGTCACATTCTTTTTTTAAAATTTGGTTTTATTTTATTTTAAAGAATGCAAACTAAAGAAAAACAAACAGCAAAAAACAAAGACAAACAGAGTGACAATATGGTACAGATTTTTAAAACAAGAATAGCAAATTAACAATGATTGTTATATTATGTGTTTTTAACATCAAATTTTTACTTAGACTAACAGATATAGGCATGCAAGATCAGAAAAATGATTAAAGATTAACACTTTCAGCATCTTAAAGTATATTTGCTCCAATTTCATATATGTGGAGACCTGCGCCCAATTTTGGCAAAACATATGTATGTGAGCATAACTGAGGCGTGATATTCTTATGCGGATTAGATGCGTAAATAAAGGAAAGCGTTTGGAGTGGCATCAAATCCACCCAAAATGCACCATTTAACTCTTTATTTCAGAATTACATGTCACACAAAGGAGCATAAACTGCCTTTTTTAGCAAAAGGTTTATCCATAGCTGCTGCTCAGGAGGTGGGGTGGGGCTCTGCTGTTTCAGACCTGCACCTTCCTGTGCACAGCTGGGCAGGGTATTCTGTGTACAAATCCATTCGTGCCCCTTTCTCCTCTGTCCGAATTACACCAGACCACGACCTCCTGTTTTAGCTTGGCAGATTCCTTTCAAAGGGGCCTGGTGTTTCCTGGGGCAGCAGCTGTTCTCTGTGCAGGCCTCTGAGTGGAGGAGAGGACAGGGGGACTGACTGGACCCTCAGGAGGAGGGAGATGCAGCCAGTCTTTAAAACAATCCTCATGTATAAAATTCATTTCAAATTAATTTTAACTTTCAATAATTTTTTGAGTTTTAAAGTTTATATTGATATGGACATAGAAGCTGCTTGAATTATTTTTCTTCATCCTTTTCTTTTTCTAAATAATTTTATTGATACACAACGAGACAGTTTCAAAACCCATTAGTAGGACAGTTTCAATAATTAATTCAATAATTAATACATTGCATATTGTTGTCTTCATAGTGGTTATTCATAGCACAAGATGTAGACATGATATCCTGTCCACAAACACTATTAGTATAAATCTTTCTATTCACTGAATTAAGAGAAAGTAGCTGTATATCTATCCTAACTATTTTGAATATACAGATAAAAAATGGTCCTTCATTTATATCCCCTTTTTTGTTTAGTTTTGTCAGAGAAGGGTATTCCATTGT
>NW_004526333.1:6212-6675 GCF_000260255.1 Octodon degus
TAAAACATTAGCAGCAAATTTATATTCATATCTGTACACAGTAATTCTATGTTTTCATTCATATTCAGTAAAGTCCTTAAAACCTCTAGAAACACGAAACCATATTATTGCAATCTTTATCATTCACAAATTAAAATATTTTTTTAATTCAGTCAACATCAATATCACACATGATTACTCAATAAATAAATGCGGTGGATACCATGGATAGCTGGAACTCCACTTCTGTGCCTGACTTCGTCCTCCTGGGGCTGGCGGATTCTGCAGAGACTCAGCTGGGCCTTTTCCTGCTCTTCCTCCTCATCTACCTGGTCACAGTGCTGGGGAACGCAGGGATGATCCTGCTCATCCGCCTGGACCCCCAGCTGCACACGCCCATGTACTTTTTCCTCACTCACCTGTCCTTCCTCGACCTCAGCTACTCCAGTGTCATCAACCCTAGAACCTTACAGAACTTAGTGTC
>NW_004526334.1:0-6711 GCF_000260255.1 Octodon degus
ATGATGTAGAGTGTGCCTAAGGAGAGTCACATGGAGAGAAAACATTCTCTCAGGCTTTCACAGAGCACACATTGGCCAAGCTTTGGCCGTGACTCATCCACATGGCTGACACTGACAAAGCTTCTACATTCTGAGGTACAGGATCTCACGATAAATCCTAAGGGGATTTCACTGAACTTCTCAGACCCAAAAGCTACAACTCTTGTTGCATAGGTCCTGCTTTACCTTGGTCTTAACCATCCAGAAGAAAAGTATAAAAACAAAATGTAAGAAATAAAGCCATGCTGTTATGTTGAGCTGTGAGGGGCTCAGGTCAACAATTTCTGACATTGCCAGTTAAGTGGAATACCTAGTACTATTATGGGATACTGGACTCTTTTAGAATATTTTGCTGAGTTTACACACCTATAATATTCAAATAACGGAACTTAACAAAAAAGGGTATATAGATGAATGTCCATATTGTATCTGTATATTCAAAGTGGTTAGGATAGGTATATAGTTACATTCTGTTAATTAATAGAATGATTTGTTCTAAAGGTGTTTGTAAATAGGATATCAAGTCCACATCTTGTACAGCAATTAACCACTAAGAAGATTGTGAAAAAATAAGTAAAGCCACATTAATATGCTGAGCTATAAAAAGCTCAAGTCAACAACTTTGGACATTGCCAATCTTACAGGAAACCGACTACTATTATGGACTACTGGGCTATATTGGAAGATTCTGCTGAATTCAAGCACCTACAATATTTAAATAACAATGAAATGCCCTTCTCTGACAACACTAACCAAAAAAGTGGGATAGAAATGAACGACTCTTTTATATTTGTATATTCAAAATAACATAGATATACAGCTCAATTCTCTTAATTCAATGAATGGAGAGATTTGTTATAATAGTGTTTGTAAACAGGATATCATGTCTGCATGTTGAACAATGAATAACCACTAAGATAACAATATGCAATGCATTAATTATTGAAAATATGCCAGTAATCAGTTGTGAAACTGTCTCATTGATATTTGTTTCTCAATAAAATAATAAAAAACTACACACAATACACTAAGGGAATAAAAATAATTAATAAAATTTTTAAAAAGGCAAATTAAGCAAACATTTAAACATTATAGCCTTCATTCTTCAATAAAGTCTTTGTTTGGTTTTTAACCATTCATTTATTTAGTACAGTGTTGCTATGCATTTTGATCCTGTTATGATTCTCCTGTCTATGCTTGGTCAGGCCTGGGTTTACAGGTGTGGGCGACAGGGTCTCCTTTCATGGCTCGCGTGGAATGCAGTACTGGGGATCAGTCCGGGCTCGCTGCACTTCCCAGGCAGGCACTTGGACAGCAGAGCTCTCTACCCGCCGCTCCTAAGTAAATCTGTAGAGTGGAGTGCACTCTGAAAGTAAACATAAAATATAATGTAGCAAAAGACTTCAAAACTAAAAATATTGTAAAAGAGAGAAAGTGAGACAGACATTAATTCAGAGTAAAACAGGTAGCAAACTGCGCAGTCCCCCTGACTCCGGTTTGCTGTGTTAGGAAAGGAGAATTGATTCTGTACAGTCACACAGGGCAGAAGATGCCAGAGACCAACCGAGAACAGCACATCAGAGAATTAGAGGGAAGCGCTGCGAGCTACAGCAGCCGCCCAGTGCCCCCAGGGCGAGCACTTGTCCTGCCCCCAGCGGGGTGTTGGGCCAGATGGCACCTTAGTGAGGAGAAGCTAGACGCGGGACTCGAAGCCTCTGCGGGAAGGCTGCACCTCAGGGTCGCAGTGACTGGGAGAGGAGCAAGCTCTTCCGTCAGCCTGAGGGTCACTTCCAGCTTTACTTCGAGCGGGACGTGGTATATCACAGGCAGCGTCATGTGATGGAATATGACAGGACACTTAGAATGATGCCGTCAAAGAAAGTCTACAAGTGCAAAATGTTTTGCGAAAATAATAAGTTTTACCTAGTAACAAAAATACCTGCATTTTTATTTATTTATTTATTTATTTATTTATTTATTTATTTATTTTGGCGGAAGTCAGGATTGAACTCAGGCACTTGCACTACCAGGCAAGCCCTTATACTACTGAGCCATCTCCCCGGCCAGCACTTGCTTTTAGAGCTATAGTTTACTGTTGTGACAATTTTTCATCTACATGTCCCGTGAAGAATGTTAGCAGAAGTGCCTGAGAGAATTTGTCTCAGTGTTTTGAATGTATGAAGTTTTATTTTTCTTTCAATATTTTTCAATTTACAATTTTTGAAAATGGTAACATATTTAAAAATATGAACTTACAGATTACAATACATTGTAATAGCAGTGAGGATGAACAGAAGATTTTTATCTCTAGATTGCTAATATTATAATAGCCAACGTATGCACCTTTGCTATGAGAATGCATTAAAATACAGTGAATGAGTAAAACAAATCCTAAGACATGGACTCAAAAGGCTAACAAGGGCCTTCTGGAAAAGACACAGCACCAGTCAGCCTTATATCACAGTTATGAGAAAGCTGGAATGTCTATGATTGCTGTCATTCTTATGCCAGAGTTAATAGAAAGAACCCACAATAGAGCAATAAGGTGTCACTGAAGAGCTGTGACTGATCACATGGTCCCTGCTTTTGTTGTGATTTATTAGTTCTGCATTTCTTTGTTACTGTTAAAAAGATACAAATTTTGTTCATGACACATCTCTTCCAACAATAATCAAACAAATGACACAATACATGGAGACTATGGGTGATACCCAAACTTTAAAAGATAGGTATTCCTTCTTTGGCTTTCATGAAAATTTGTTTTAGTCTCTTCCAATAAAACCTTTGTGCATGGCAAACAGTGCTCTACCCCAGTATGTTAGTGACAGTCTGTATTTCCCTCACTTCTGGGGTGAATTGTATTTTGACTCCCACTGGTGTATTTCTGTGTGGGCCTACAAGGAGAAATTCACAAGCACACAACGACGACATCCTGACCTGACAGAGTAACATGGTCTTCCTGTGCAGAGGACACTCGATGCCTCTTGCCTGAGCTTGCTCTGGTCATTTTCACAATAACCAGAAGAGAAGGTGACTCATGTTGCTTACCTTTCAGAGGAGAAATATGAACAGAGATATGTGGGAGCTTGAAAATTCCATGGTGCTCTTAAGGAGTACAGCTCTGCTTCAGTGACCTGCTGAATTTTTTCAGAAGTTGAAAAAATTCTCCTTTATAATACAGAAGTCCTTAATCTACATGCATCTGCTGCCTAGAATAAGGTCTCAGTGGATTTTGTGGTCCTAAATATGTCTTAGACAATCAAGTGTGCACACTCATAGCATTGTTTTAAACTTGATGAAGAATTTGACAAACCAATCCTTCTTTCTTTCTTTCTCTATCTCCCTCTTTCTTTCTTTCTTTCTTTCTTTCTTTCTTTCTTTCTTTTTCTTTCTTTCTTTTTATATTTCAGGGAAGGCTCTACAGGGTGATCAGGGTCTCAGTACTAGACCAGAGTCTTAGTGATCCACCTGTTTACAGCCTCCCTAGTGCTAGAATTACAAGCACACCACCATGCCCAGTGTTAATTGCCATCTCACAGTTACCCAAAATGGAACCGGCATTTTAAGCCGCGGATCAAACCCTTGGCCCCTTCGCCTGATTGTAGGCACTTCAATGTGCTGAGCCAGTCCTGCGATCCTATTTTAAATGTGACCATGGGTAATGGCATTTTAGACAGTGTTTGAAATACGCAAGGAAAAATGAGAAGCTGTACAATTGTGATGAGCCTATAAACAACACACATGAGGGAAAGCTTCTTGTATTAGAGTGAGACTGTTCATGTTACTTAGTATGTCATTTTATCTGAGTTTCGAATTCTGCATAGGCAGAAGGTTTTTTTTTTTTTTTTTTGTGGATCTGGGGATAGAACTCAGATCCTTGCACTTGCCTGGGAAGTGCTTATTCTACTGAGCCATCTCCCCGTCACCCATAAGGTTTGGATAGAAGTAAAAAACAACTTAAATATCATAGGGCATCTCTCTATATTAAAATTACAAGATCAATTACTGGACTCTCAGAGTTGTAGGCCTGAAAATGATCCAAGAGAAATATAAGATCCAATCCACTATGCCAAGTTTCTGTTCTTCAAAGTTAAAGAAAACATTCTAAGGAAAAATGGGGCATGAGCGTGAAATATTTTACTGAGGAAAAGTCAGATCCTGAGAGAGACGGAATAGGACCTGGACACTTGGGGTTGCCAACAGCCTCCTGCAAAAGGAAAATACTGCAGATCAAAATCAACTGGTGGAAGTGCAATCCTATGGTGGGAAAAAGGTGCGGGAGAACATGATCAACTAATAAGATCACAAATTCATTTGCTGAGTTCATATTGTTCCCAGAGGGATGAAGTCACGTATTAGGGACTCATGGATGGAATAAGGCTTGATTGGAGAGAGGACTGAAGCTGTTCTGTTCACACCCCTTGGTGACTGACACCTATGGAGCCTTCATTCACCCAGGCAATACTGATTATGGTATATGTCATTTTGCTTGAGTAGAGAGGTTAAGGAAATTCAGGGTGCCATCAGGCTTGGGCTTTACAGAGTGAGCCCCCAGCTACCATTGCAACATGTTCGTAGCTTCTGTTCTCACTCCCTACAGGGCCTAACTCTGACTGATTGCCTGAACTAATTTATCTAACATAGCAGGTTATAAAGTCAGGAATTTAAATCAAATCATTCAGCAGAGGGACTCTTCCCAGTTCTTCACCTACTGAGGGGAAACTACCCATCCCTTTATCTGTCATTCGAGAAATCAATAACTGCCTTTCATCAAAAATTATATAAAATATTTCCCTGAGACACTTGTTTTCTCAGTTGTTATTATCATCAAGGTATCACCCTTACAAGCCACTCCTAGCTAACAGTGAACGACGTGCCTGGGTCTAGAAGAAAGTTATTATAAACTTGTGGGCCAACATGCTTTTGCATCCGCCCCAGCCTTCAGCAATGGTGTTGACTCACCACTGAGACTTGGCCTTTTGACAGCTGCCCAGAGCCCAGGGGCAGTGCTGAAGTGGGCTCTGCAGACAGAACCTCCTGCTGAGTATGGCCTGTGAGTGTCAATGAGAATTGCCAGGCACTTAACATTCACCTTTAGAGTTGAACCCTCTAGTCACGTGGGAAACTATGTAAGTAGTTTCGACAAATCATTTCCCCTTCTCCAGTATTTTTCCCACTCACTCCAGATTTTTGATCAAATGCTGTAAAAATGAACCTGCTTCCTTGGATCCAGAAGAGCAGAGCTCAGGGCAGCACCCTGAGCATCATCTCACCCCTGAAACGTTTGCATCCTCTCCTGCTCCAGGTGGATGCAGTGCAGCAGACATTAGTAGAGTAACTCTGTAATCCTCTGTCCCACCATGCTGCTTAATAGGAAGTATTCAGAATCTTATGAGCTATCTCCCTGGCCCTACACTTTGCTTTAATGATCTAAGATAAATTAGCAATATATGCATATATTCTATGCTTTTTCTCTTCATTTTTATCTCCTTTCTGCCTCCTAGTTTCTTTTTCCATTTGAACTTTTTTTTCCATTTTACAATTTCTACTGTACACTTTGCAATTTATTTACTAGTTCTGCTTTCAGTCTATAGAAATATACAAAATTTGCACATGTGCATCACGTTCATTTCACTTATGATTAGAGTATTTTGTTATATTTTAAAGAGAGTAAAAATTAGAATTAAAACAAAAATAAGGAGCAATAATTTGACTTAATAAAGTAATATGAATTACACAATACTTATTGCAATACATAGTGTTGTCTTCCAATAAGTTATTCATATTGTGAACTCTATGCATATAAAATTGGAAGAAAAAAAAGAAAGAAATATGTAAGAAATTAAGAGGACAAAATGCACAAACAATTGAAAAATGGAGACAGAACAAATGAAGTATTATGTAATCCTTTGCAGAGCCAGCAGAAATGCACGGTACAGTTGCTCAAACTATCCACCCCGCACACATAGATACACCTCTTCCTCCCACTCCCTTTTGTCCTTCTCAACACATTAGGGTCACCAGTAATATTGTCCTGTAATTCTGTACTTAATTTGGATTTTTTGTTTCCTTTTTTCATTGGGTTAGTTAGGGGTTTACCAATTTTGTTTATGTTTTCAAAGAACCAACTCTTTGATTCATTTATTTTCTGTATTGTTTTCTTTGCCTCCAATGCATTAATTTCAGCTCTAAACTTTCCTGACCTCTTTGGGGTTGGACTTGAGTTGCTCTTCTTTATCTAGGAGCTTGAGGTGCAGCATGAGATCATATGTTTGGGCTTGTTCTGTTTCCCTAATGTACCAATTTGCTGCTATAAAATTTCCTTTTATTACAAATTTCATTGCATCCTACATGTTTTGGTAAGTTGTTACTTCATTTTCATTTCATAGTAAATATCTTTGGTTTCTTCTTTAATTTTATTTACTGTACTCTGATTATTTACCAGGTTCTTAATAATTTCTATGAGTTTATAATATTTTTGTACATTCTTTTTTAATAATTTCCAGTTTAATTGCACTGTGATTAGATAGCATGCCCAGGATAATTTCAATTACTTTGCATGTATTTAAGAATGCTCTATGTGCTAATATATTTTGAAGAATATATTCTGTTTTTTTTAAAGTTTTATTGATAAACATATAGCAATGAGACAGTTTCAAATCAAATCGAAAG
>NW_004526335.1:0-6728 GCF_000260255.1 Octodon degus
GTATTTGTAGTTGTGTCTGCATCCTTGCATCTGGTCCATTGAGCCTCAGGTGTGGTTTTTTCCAGTACCATGCAGATTTTATTACAGTAGCTTTGTAGTATAATTTAAAATCATGGATTGTAATGCCTCCTGCCTTTCCTTTGTTTCCCAGGATTGGTTTTGCTATTTTAGGTCTCTTCTGGTTTCATTGGAATTTTAGAAATGTTTTCTCTAGTTTTGTGAGGTATACTGATGGTATTTTAATTGGGATTGCATTGAATCTGTACAAAAATTTTGGGAATATGATCACTTTCACAGCGTTGGTTCTTCTATCCAGGAGCAAGGCATATCTTTCTGTTTTCTGAAATCATCTTTGATCTCTTTTTTCAGAGTACTACAGTTTTCAGTGTATAGATATGTTGCATCCTTTCTGAAATTGATTCCTAAGTATTTCATTCTTTCTGATGTTATTGTGATAGGTATGTTTTCCCTAATTTCTCTCTCAGTGTGTTTGTTGATTGTGTATAGAAATGTTACTGATTTTTGAGTGTTGAGTTTTTATCCAGCTATGCTACTGAAATTTGGTGATTAAGTCCACAAGTATTTTCGTGGAGTTTTGAGGGTCTTCTATGTAGAGTAGCCTGTCATCTGTGAATAATAATTTCACTTTTTTCTTTCCAATCCCCATTCCTTTTATTTATCTCTCTTTTCCAATTGCTTGTGTTTCCAGAACTATATTGAATAGGATTAGTGACAGTGGACATCCTTGTCTTGTTCCTGATTTTAGAATGAAAGCTTTCAGTTTTTGTCCATTTTGTACGATGTTGGCTTTTGGTTTGTCATAGATGGTTTTTATCAGACTGAGGTAAAGAGCATGCATTCTGATTTTCTGGAGAGTTTTTCTTTTATCATGAATGAGTGTTGGACATTGTCAAAAGCTTTTTGTGCCTCTACTGAGATGATCATAGGACTGTTGTCTTTGGCTCTGTGGATATGATGTATCACATTTATTGGTTTGCATATGTTGAACCATCCCTGCATCCCTAGGATGAATCTCACTTGGTCAAGTGCATAATCTTCTTAATGATATGCTGTTTTCTTTTTGCTTGTATTTTATCAAGGATTTTTGCATCTATGTTTATTAGGGAGATTGGCAGGTAGTTCTGGTTTTTTGGTTAAGTCTTTCTCTACTTTTGGTATCAGGGTAGTACTTGCCTCCAGGAATGAGTTTGGGACAATTGCTTCCCTTTCCATTTCACTGAAGATTTTGAGAAGGATTGTAGTTAAATCTTCTATAATGTATTATAAATTTAGCTGTGACTCAACAGGCCTTGGGCTTTTCTTTGTTGGTTTTTAATTATGATTTTTTAATTTAATTGACAGATATTGGGTTATGAAAATTTTTTTCCATAATTTTATTGAAAAACAAACAAAAATGAGACAGTTTCAAATCCAATTAGTAGGACAGTTTCAATAATTAATACATTGCATATTGTCTTAGTGGTTATTCATTGTACAAGATGCAGACATGATATCCTGTTTACAAACACTATTAGAATAAAACTTTCTATTCATTGAATTAAGAGAATGTAGCTGTAGATCTATCCTAACTATTCTTTTTCAAACCAAATTGGTAGGACAGTTTCAATAATTAACACATTGCATATATTCTTCCTAGTGGTTAATTGCTGTACAAATTGCGGACATGATATCCTATTTACAAACACTATTAGAACAAATCCCTCTATTCATTAAGAGAATGTAACTATATATCTATCCTAACCACTTTGAATACACAGATACAAAATGGACATTCATCTGTATCCCCTTTTCTTGTTTAGTTTATCCTATTTTGAATATACAGATACAAAAATGGTCCTTCATTTGCATCCCCTATTTTTGTTTAGTTTTGTCATTTAAGTATTATAAGTGTGTGAATTCAGCAAAATAGTCCAAAACAGTCCAGTAGTCCATAATAGTAGTGAGTTTTCCATAAGACTTGCAGGATCAGGAGTTGTTGACTTTATCACAGTAGCTTTGTAGTATAATTTCAAGTCAGGAATTGTAATGCCTCCTGCCTTGTCTTTGTTGCCCAGGATTGCCTTTGTTATTCTCGTTATTTTCTGGTTCCAAATAAATTTTAGGAATGATTTATCTAGGTCTGTGAAGTATGTTGGTGGTAGTTTGATAGGGATTGCATTAAATTGGTACAGTAATTGTGGGAGTATGGCCATCTTCACTATGTTGGATCTTCCTATCCATGAGCAGGGAATATCTTTCCATTTTCTGAAATCCTCTATGATCTCTTTTTTCAGAGTACTGTAATTTTTTGTGAAAAGATGTTTGACTTCTTTAGTTAGATGAATTCCAAGGTATTTCATTTTTCGTGGTGCTATTGTAAAAGGTATTGTTTCTCTAATTTCCCTCTCAGTGTGTTTGTTATCTGTGAAGAGGAATGCTATTGACTTTTGGGTATATGCTACTGAATTTGTGTATTAATTCTAGTAGCTTCTTTGTGAAGTTTTTTGGGTCTTCCAAGTAAAGTATCATGTCATCTGCAAATAATGGTAATTTAACTTCTTTACCTATTCTTGTTCCTTTTATTTCTCTCTGTTGTATAATGGCTCTAGTTAATGATTCCAGAACTATATTGAATAGGAGGGGGGATAGAGGACATCCTTGTCTTGTACCAGATCTAAGAGTAAAAGATTTCAAATTTTCCCCATTTAGAATTATGTTAGTCATTGGGTTGTCATAAATGGCTTTTATAAGATTGAAGTAGAGGCCACCTATTCCAATTTTCTGTAGGACTTTGAACATGAATGAGTGTTGGACTTTGTCAAAAGCTTTTTCTGCATCAATTGAGATGATCATGTGGTTTTTCGTTTTCACTCTATTGATATGGTGTATTACCTTTATAGATTTGCAAATATTGAACTATCCTTGCATCCCTGGGATGAATCCTATATGATCATGGTGTATGATCTTCTTGACGATTTGCTGTAGTCTATTTGCTAGGATTTTATTGAGGATTTTTGCATCCATGTTCATGAGGAAGATTGGCCTATAGTTCTCTTTTTTCAGTTCAATCTTTTCCTGGTTTTGGTATCAGTATAATACTTGCCTCCAGGAATGATTTTGGGAGGATTGCTTCCTTTTCAATTTCATTGAAGAGTTTGAGGGGTATAGGGATTATATCTTCCATAAATTTCTTGTAGAATTCAGCTGTGAATTCATCAGGACCTGGACTTTTCTTTTTCGGTAGGTTTTTTATTACATTTCATATTTCATTGACTGTTGGGTTGTTGAGAGTTATTATATCTTCTTGATTCAGTTTTGGTAATTTGTACTTTTCTAGGAATCTGTCCATTTCGTCTGTGTTGTCTATTCTGTGAGAGTAAAGATTCTCAAAGTAGCTATTGATAATCTTCTGAATTTCCACCGGGTCTGTGGTAATTACACCCTTTTCATTCCTTATTGCTTGTGTTTGAATTTTTTCTTTCCTCTTTTTGATGAGGTTAGCTAGGGGCTTATCGATTTTGTGTAATCTTTCAAAGAACCAGCTTTTTGTTTCGTTAATTATTTGAACTGTTTTCTTCATCTCAATTGAATTAATTTCTGCTCTAATCTTCATGATTTCTTCCCATCTTTGGGCTTTGGGTTTGGTTTGCTCTTCCTTTTCTAGATGGTGGAGGTACATCATTAGGGTGTTTATTTGTTCCTGTTCTGTTTTCCTAATGTGTGAGTTCACAACTGTAAATTTCCCTCTGAGAACTGCTTTCATCATATTCCATAAATTCCAATATGTTGTGCTTGAATTTTCATTGAATTGTAGATATTGTTGAATTTCTTATTTAATTTCATCTGTGACCCATTGGTTGCTGAGTAGGGTGTTGTTTAATTTCCATGTATTTAGGGGGGTTTTCTGGATTGTTTTGTCATTTATTTCCAGTTTCATTGCACTGTGGTCATATAATATGCATGTGATAATTTCTGTTTACTTGCATGTACTTAAGCATTACTTATGGACTAGTATGTGGTCTATTTTAGAAAATGACCCATGTGCAGCTGAAAAAAATGTATATTCAGCTGTGGTTGGATGGAACACTCTGTATTTGTCCACTAAGTCCATTTGTTCCAAGCTCTGGTTCAGTTCTGCTACTTCTTTGCTAATTTTTTGTCTACTTGACCTATCTTTTTGGGATAAGGGGGTGTTAAGGTCTCCTGTTAAGATTGAGGTATTAGATATTAGATATTTCATGTTCATTAATATTCATGCTATATAGTATGGTGCTCCTGTGTTTGGTGTGCATACTTTTATGAGTGTTACCTCTTCCTCTTGAATTTTTCCCCTAACCAGTATATAGTGGTCTTGTTTATTTCATTTGATCATTCTTGGTTTGAAGTTGAGACTCTCTGAGAACAGGATTGCTACCCCTGCTTTTTTCTGAGGTGCTGGGGCATGTAGTATTGCTTTCCATCCTTTGACTTTCAGCCTATGAATTGCTTTTCGAGTTAAATGTGTTTCTTGTATACAGTATATTGTTGGATTTATTTCCTAATCCACTGAGCCAGTCTATTTCTTTTGATTGGTGAATTGAGTCCATTTATATTGATAGTTATAATTGAGATGTATTGACTTACGATTGACATGTTATTTACCTGCTGTTGTTTATTCCTTTTTCTCCTGTGTTTAATTGTTTGCCCTATTTAGTGGGTTCCTTCTGTTCTTGTTCATGGAGCTCTGATCATTTTGGTCTCTCTCTAGAACATCTTTCAGTAGTCTGTGTAGAGTTGGCTTTGTCATCATGAAATTCTTTAGTTGTTCTTTGTCATGGAAGTATTTCACTTCTACATCAAACTTGAGAGTTTTGCATGGTATAGTAGTCTAGGCTGGAATTTGTTTTCGTAGAGGACTTGAAGGACCCTGCTCCATGCTCTTCTTGCCTTCATGTTTTGTGAAGAGAAATCTGCCATAATTCTGATAGATTTTCCTTTGAATGTGATCTGCTTCTTTTCTCTAGTGGCTTTCAGTATATTATTCTTGTGCTGGAGTTCTGGGATCTTGCCTATTATATGTCTTAGTTTGTTTTTAATTAAATGAAGTTATTTGGCACTCTATGCTTTGGTTACCTGAATGTCAGGTTGTTTCCTCATATTTGGGAAGTTTTCTGCTATTACTTCTGCCCATATTTTTTTAATGTCATTTGTATTGACTCCATCTTTCTCACTGATGTCTATTAATCTCACATTGTTCATCTTTGCATCGTCTTGCAAGTGATTAATTATTTTTTCCTGCATCCTAGGTGTTTTTAACAGATCCTGTCTTACTTTTTCACTAGCTGCACCAGCATCTTCAAGATCTGAAACTCTGTCTTCACTTTCACTAAAACGTTTTTGCAAGCTTGTGATTGAGATTTTAAATTCTTCTATAGCTTTTTGACTCTGCTTCATGCAATCTATTTCTTTCCTGTATTGCTCATTCAAGGAATCCGTCATTTTTCTGATCTCTACTTTTTTTTTTTATCAATGTCTTCTTTAGAAGCAGTGATTATTTCTTTTACTACAGAAATTTTTTTTTTAGATCGAGTTTCCTCCATATGTTTCTGCATTTGATTGTTTACTTCAGATGCTATTAATTCAGAGATTTCCTTTTTTATTTCAGAGGTTGTTTCTGATCTCTGTTCCTCTATACCTTTGCTGTTGTTTCTTTATTTCAGATGCTATTGATTCAGAGATTTCAGCTGTGTAATTCCCAGTTTCTTCTGTGCTAGTGTCCTCTGTATTTGTTCTGGGTGGGCTTGGGGTCTGAGATTGTATTTTGCTCCTTCTTGTTGTCATTTTGTATAGCACTGTACTCTGACCTTTGTTGTAGAGCTTTGTTGCAGTTATAACCTTAGCACCTAATGAAGTTCAGGTGCAGATCTACAAAGTTTGGATTTATCCAGCTGTTCTTGGATTGGGTTTGGCTGCTGTGCTCAGCTCCTTCCTGCTGCCGCCCTTGGGAGTGAACCTGTTGTGCCCTCTGGCAAGATGTTTTGCTCCTGGACTAGCTGGGTGGTTCTGTCCCCCACTCTACTCTCTCTCTCTGCAGGGACTTCAGCTGCAGAATTTCACCCCCAGCCTGTATGCTAGGCCTGGGCTGGGGCTGAGGAGGACAAGGGGATGCATGGGAGAGGAGAAACTCCCACACACTTGCAGTTCCTAGGCTTGGGCTGGGTGGAGAGGGAGGCAGAGATTCTCACTCGGTGGCCTTGGCGGGGTGCGGGTGGGGGCTCCGGAGGGGTGGACAGGTCCCAAGGGCTCGGCGGATGGTCTCACTCACATGCTGTGCCTGGGTTTGGTCTGGGGAGGTCCCACATGTGCAGGGTAGCCAGAAGCTCTCTCGCACACTCATAGGGCCTGGACTTGGGCTGGATCTGGGGGGTCCCAAGAGCACAAGAGAAGTTCTCACTCACTGGGTGGGCTGTGGGGGGACCTCTGGAGTAGTGGAAGGGTCCCAAGAGCACGGCAGAGGGTCTCACTCATGCAGTGTTCCTCGAGAATTTTTATATATTTAGAGTCAGGTTTAATAATTCATATATATCTAGGAATATGTTCATTTCTTCTGTTTTCCATCCTGTGGAAGTAAAGATTTTTGAAGTAAGTACTAGTGATCTTCTGAATTCCTATGGAGTCTTTAGTGATTATGACCTTTTCAATCCTTTTTGCCTGGATTTGAGGATTTTTTTCTTTCTTTTTTTTTTTTT
>NW_004526336.1:0-488 GCF_000260255.1 Octodon degus
TTTGTTTGTTTGTTTGTTTTGGAACTGGGGATTGAACTCAGGCTCTTGCGCTTGCCAGGGAAGTGCTTAATTTACTGAGCCATCTCCCTGGCCCAATAACTGCTTCTAAAGAAGACATTATAAAAAAAAAAATACAGGAGATTAAAAAATTGATGGATTCCTTAAATGAGCAAGACAGGAAAGAAATAAATCACATGAAGCAGAGTCAAAGAGATGTAGAGGAACTTAAAATCTCAATCAAAAGCCTGCAAAAATGTTTGAGTGAAAGTGAAGATAGAGTTTCAGAACTTGAAGATGCTGGTGCAGCTAGTAAAAAGGTAAGAAGAGATCTCTTAAGAACAACTAGGATGCAGAAAAAAAATAATTCATCACTTGCAAGATGATGCAAAGATGAAAATGTGAGACTAATAGGCATCAGTGAGAAAGAAGGAGTCAATACAAATGACATAAAAAGAACATGGGCAGAAGTAATAGCAGAAAACTTCCCA
>NW_004526336.1:1898-6681 GCF_000260255.1 Octodon degus
TCCTCAACAACTTATCGGAATTTATGGGATGCGATGAAAGTAGTTCTCAGAGGAAAATTCATAGCTGTGAACTCACACATTAGGAAAACAGAACACGAACAAATAAACACCCTAATGCTGCACCTAAAACATGTATAAAAGGAAAAGCAAACCAAAGCCAGAGCCCAAAGATGGGAAGAAATCATAAAGATTAGAGCAGAAATTAATTCAATTGAGATGAAGAAAACAGTTCAAAGAATTAACGAAACAAAAAGCTGGTTCTTTGAAAGATTAAATAAAATTGATAAGCCTGTAGCTAACCTCATCAAAAAGAGGAAAGAAAAAATTCAAATACAAGCAATAAAGAATGAAAAGGGTGTAACTACTACAGACCCATTAGGAATTCAGAAGATTATCAATAACTACTTTGGGAATCTTTATGCTCACAGAGTAGAAGTCACAGATGAAATGAACAGATTCTTAGAAAGGTGAAAATTACCAAAACTGAATCAAGAAGATATAACAACTCTCAAAACCCAGTAACAGCCAATGAAATATTAAATGTAATAAAGAGACTGCCGACAAAGAAAAGAAAAGAAAAGTCCAGGTCTGGAGGTCTGGATAGATTCACAGCTGAATTCTACAAGAAGTTTACAGAAGATGTAGTCCCTATACTCCTCAAACTCTTTCATGAAATTGAAAAGGAAAGAATTCTCCCAAAATAATTCCTGGAGGCAAGTATTATACTGATACCAACACCAGGGAAAGACGCAAAAAAGAGAGAGAGAGAGAGAGAGAGAGAGAGAGAGAGAGAGAGAGAGAGAGAGAGACAGAGAGAGAGAACTACAGGCCAACTCCCTCATGAACATAGATGCATAAAATCTTCAATAAAATCCTAGCAAATACAATACAGGAAATCATCAAGAAGATCATACACCATGACCAGTATGGAAGATCATGCAACCATCCCTGCATCCCTGGTAGGATTCATTCCAGGGATGCAAGGATGGTTCAACATTTGAAAATCTATAAATGTAATACACTATATCAACAGAGCAAAATCTAAAAACCACATAATCATCTCAATTGATGCAGAAAAGTCTATTGACAAAGTCCAATACTCATTCATGTTCAAACTCTTACAGAAAATTGAAAGAGAAGGCCTCTACTTCAATCTGATAAAAGCTTTAGATGACAACCCAATGGCTTATATAATTCTCAATGGGGAAAATCTAAAATCTTTTACTCTCATACCTGGTGCATGACAAGGATGTCCTCTATCACCTCTTCCCTTCAATATAGTTCTCGAATCATTAGCTAGACCCATTAGAAAAGAAATAAAAGGAATAAGAATAGGTAAAGAAGAAGTTAAATTATCTTTATTTTCAGATGACATGATACTTTGCTTGGAATACCCAAAAAACTCCACCAAGAAACTACTACAATTGATAGACAAATTCAGTAGCATAGCATGATACAAAGTCAATATCCAAAAGTCAATAGCATTCCTCTACACAGATATCAAACACATTGAGAGGGAAATTATAGAATCAGTACCTTTTACAATAGCCCCACAGAAAATGAAATACCTTGGAATTCACTTAATTAAAGAAATCAAAGACCTTTTCACGGAAAATTACAGTACTCTGAAAAAAGTGATCGTAGAGGATTTCAGAAAATGGAAAGATATTCCCTGCTCCTGGATAGGAAGAACCAACATCATGTAGATGGCCATACTGCCAAAATTGTTGTACAGATTTAATGCAATCCCTATCAGACTACCACCAACACACCTCACAGACCTAGAGAAATCATTCCTAAAATTTACTTGGAACCATAAAAGATCTAGAATAGCAAAGGCAATCCTGGCCAACAAAGACAAAGTAGGAGGCATTACAATTCCAGACTTGAAATTATACTACAAAGCTACTGTGATAAAATCAGCATGGTATTGGCAACAAAATAGACCTGAGGATCAATGGAATAGATTAGAAGATGCAGAGACCTCTAGGAACACACTCAGCCACCTGATCTTCGACAAAGGGGCCAAATATGCTTACTGGAAAAAAAGATAGCCTCTTTAGCAAATGGTGCTGGAAAAATTGGCTCTCTACATGCTGAAAACTAAAACTTGACCCAGGTCTATCACCATGTACTAAATTAAAGTTAAAATGGAATAAAGAACTGAACATTAAAACAGAAACACTAAATCTCCTGGAAGAGAAAGTAGGAGGATCTCTTGAAGACATAGGGGTAGGCAAAAAGCTCATGAACCAAAATCAAATTGCATGGGAAATACCTGAAAGCATTAACAACTGGGACCACCTCTTATTGAGAAGTTCTTGCACATCAAAAGAAATTACCAACAAAGTGAAAAGACAATCCACAAACTTCAAAAAAATCTTAACTAATAAGCACTGAGACAAAGGTCTGCTCTCTAGAATTTATAAAGAACTAAAGAACATTAGGGCACCTAAATTTAAAGACCCAATCCGGAAATGGGCATCGGAGATGAACACACACTTCTCATAGGATGAAATTAAAGAAGCGAATAAATATATGAAAAAGGTTCCACATCAATAGCCATGAAATGCAAATTAAAACAACACTAAGATACCATCTCACCCCAGAAAGAATGGCTATCATAAAGAAATCACCCAACAACAAATGTTTGAGAGGCTGTGGGGAAAATGGAACCCTTTTCCATCGTTGGTGGGAGTGTAGACTGGTGCAACCATTATGGAAATCAGTGTAGAGACTCCTTAAAAAACTAGGACTGGAAATCCCATTCAAGCCTGCCATCCCCCTACTGGGAATTTTCCCAGAAGAACTGGAAGCATCATATCATAGTGATATATGCATACCTATGTTTATATTAGCACAATTTGTGATAGCCAGATCTTGGAAACAACCAAGATGCCCATCACATGTGGAATGGTTGAAAAAGATGTGGTATTTTTATACAATGGATTATTACCCAGCTATAAAGAATGATAAACTCAAATCCTTCATATTTAAGTGGAGACCACTTGAAGATATACTTATATGTGAAATAAACCAGACTCACATGTGTAAATATCATATTGTCTCCCTAATATAAGAACTCAAGGTTTTTGACGTATTTCCGGGGCTCTTACTCAAGTTCTGTGTTGGGAGTGGCTCGATTACCTGTGGATGCTCGGAGTATCCTGCGTTCCACCGTGTAATAGTGCCACCCTTCGAGCCCAGCGCCATGGGAGGGACTTGTGTGTCCCAGATGCCCGTGGCTGAGGGCAAGAGTGTCCAGCAGACAGTAGAGCTCCTCACCCAGAAGCCGGAGATGCTGGGGGCCGAGAAGCAGGGAACGTTTTGTGTGGACTGTGAGACTTACCACACAGCTGCTTCCACTCTGGGCAGCCAAGGTCAGGCTGGGAAGCTGATGTACGTGATGCACAACTCTGAGTACCCACTGAGCTGCTTCGCCCTCTTTGAGAACGGCCCCTGCCTCACTGCTGATACCAACTTTGATGTGCTCATGGTAAAGCTCAAGGGCTTCTTCCAGAGTGCCAAGGCCAGCAAGATTGAGACCCGGGGCACCCGCTACCAGTACTGTGACTTCCTGGTGAAGGTGGGCACAGTCACAATGGGTCCCAGTGCACGTGGCATCTCCGTAGAGGTGGAGTATGGCCCCTGTGTGGTGGCTAGTGACTGCTGGAGCCTGCTGCTCGAGTTCCTGCAGAGCTTTCTAGGCAGCCACACGCCGGGGGCTCCTGCAGTGTTTGGGAACAGACATGACACCATCTATGGCCCAGCAGACACCATGGTCCAATACATGGAACTCTTCAACAAGATCCGCAAGCAGCAGCAGGTGCCAGTGGCTGGGATTCGGTAGCAACTGGCAGGTGCCAGCTGAGCCACACCAGGGCCCTGGATGCCAGGACCAGAGAGACGTGGCAGCTCCTCTCCCTCTGCGTCTCAGCTGTGCCTGCGTTCTGAGCTCTGCACTCCCTCCCTTCCCCACTTCCGCCCAAGCCTGCAGTAGGAGCCTCCAGCAGCTGCTCTACCAGATTTGGCCTGTCCTTAAGAGCAGTAATTAGGAAGCATGGAGATACTTGGACCTCTGCTGCTGTAGGGCAAAGGTAGGACAGAGTGTCCCTGCCCCAACTTTCAGGGTTTGGCCTGGGCCTAAGGGCCATGCTGTGCTCCACTGCATGTGTGGCTCTGGTTTTGTGACCTATAGGCTGTAGTGATCCTGGGAGAACTGACTTTCCAGGGGTGTGGCCTGAGTCCTTTGAGCTCTCCTGACATCTTTCCCTTTGGTTGTGAATTATATGACCCACAGGTCAAATTATTTTAACAGAATGAAAAGGACTTGGCTTCTCACTAGACAGAAGTTGCACTTCTCTTGTTGATAGTTCAGAGGTCATCAAGAGGCCAAGGCAGATTTAGTTACGCAGGGTCCTCAGGTACTCTTTTTTTCTTATTCCACCACGCCTAGGATGTTGTCCTCACCCACAAGGTCAGTATAGACATATAAGCTCCGTGTCTGCATTCCACTGCAGAAACAAAAGCTTGCTTCCTCTCCCCTCTTCTCCTTTCCCCTCCCCTCCTTGCTCCTTCCTTCTTTCTTTTTCTTTCTCTAGTGCTAGAGATTGAAGCCATAGCTTTCCAACTGAGCTACATCCCCAGGCCTTTTAAAATACTTTATTTTGAGACAGGGTCTTGCTAAACTGTTAAGTTGCCAAGGCTCGGCTTGAGGTTATGGTCCTCCTTCCTCAGCCTCCCAGAGTCCTGAGACTTCATGTGTGCCCGGCTAGCATTACTT
>NW_004526337.1:0-6864 GCF_000260255.1 Octodon degus
ACTGTCTCATTGCTGTTTATCAATAAAATTTTGGAAAGAAAATAAAAATAAATGCACCTTAAAACTATACTCTTAAGTAAAGTAAATTTGACAGTCATATGCAAATATTGCATGTTTTCTTTGGTATGACAAACTGAACATGTAAATTAGGACCAAACTATATAATAGATATGGCTAAATAGGCAGAAAATATTCAATTGGAAAGAACTAGGAAAGAGGGAGGGGGAAAGGAAGGGATAATTTATGTAGATTTTTCATTCTCAAGAATAGCAAGTATAAATCCTCACTTACTAGTGTAGTTGATTTTGCTTCAAAATGTACAGTATGCTAAGGAAAGAAATAAGAAACTTTCCATTGAAGAGCTCATGAAACTTAAGTCAGTATGGTTATCAAGGTGAGCATTGTCATAAATAATGTTGATAGTGTGTGCCCTTGATATGCTCTGTTAAAATTGTACTTCTAAAATATTCCTCCTCTAAAGCTCAATGACCCCAGTAAAATCATGATGAAAACATCAAATTTTGTTAGAGGGGCAATACATAAAACCATCACCCCTCAAAATTATCAAGGTCATCAAATAAAAACAAGGTCTAAGACTGTTAAAAGAAATAGGAGTAACAGTGACAGATATAAGAGCTAAATGCAATATGCCATCCTGAATGAAATACTAAACACAAGATGATAGATACAAACCAAATAATCTTTCTCTCTATCTATAGTCTTTATTGGCTCTTTAATTGTAACAAGTATATATTAAAAATAGATACTAGGCATAGGGTACATGAGAAGTCTTTGTAGTAACCTAAATGTTTCTTTTAAACTAAATTTTAGAAAATCTATTCAAGAAACTAAAATCAGATTTTATTTCTTTATTTATTTTTGAATTTTAGGGAAGGGTCTACAGGGTGTTCAAGGACTCACTACTAGATCAGACTCATAGTGATCCACCTGTTTACAGCCTCCCAAGAGCTGGGATTACAGGCACGCTGCCACACCCAATCTCAGTTGCCATCTCAGAGCACCCTGGGGGCAGGGCCAGCATGGCAGGCCCAGGTATTGAACCCCTAGCCCCTGAGCCTGCTTGCATGTGCTTTAATCCACTGAGCTATTTGGCCAGTCCTTAAAATCAGATTTTAAATACAATGGCTATTATAACAATTGGAGATGTTGGAAATGTGAAAAGAAAGACTTAAAGCATCTCTAAAATATTGTGAGTGATAATATAGGCTTTATTAGTTTTCAAAATACATGTAACTCGAAGTCTCAGTTAAAAAATAAAAGCTACCTTAGGATTTGACCTACCCCTATCACAAAGTATTTTTCTAAAATGCTAAGTTTTAGGAAAATGGATTTTGATCAGGTATTATTTTTAATTAATTTTTTATTTTTAAATTTGTCATTGCAAAGTGATGTAGCTTCCATTGATATTCACTTTCCACTTTCCAGGTGGGAAAGGATTTTCTTTTCTTTTCTTTTCTTTTTTTCTTTTCTTTTCTTTTCTTTTGTTTTCTTTTCTTTTCTTTTCTTTTCTTTTCTTTCTTTCTTTCTTTTCTTTCTTTCTTTTTTTTTTTTTTTTGCTTTTTCAGGCTGCCTTTCGGGAGCATCTGGAAAAGCATGTGGAGCTGCAGATTGAACTGCTGTGCCCTTTGACTGACTTTTTCCCAGGACAGGTACTTGAACCAGTGAGCTAACCACTAGCCTTGTGCATGGGAAAAGTAATGTAGAGCCTGGATGTTTTCACCATCAGAAAGTGAGTGTGAGAGGATCCAGATCTAAATTCAGTCTTAAAGCTCCTTGTTTGAGGCTTTACCACATTAGTGGTTCTAGATACTTTTAGGTAACCTATGTGTCATTAAGAATATGCAGTTCTATGCTTATTTTTATGTTGATAAATTAACTATGTTATTTCTCAATTAATTTGGGATAGATGATAAAGTATACTCCATAGGATTATGACTCAATAACAAATAAAATAAAATTGTGTAATTTTTTTCTGTACACCATGTGCAGATTTGTTTGTAAGCCATTAAAAAATACCAGTATTTGAATTATCTACTGATATGTGAGAAACAATTTCAAGGCAATGATGTTTGAGAGTAAAAACACATTTTATTATCATTATAATTTCTCATGGATTGGGATTGCCTGTTCTCAGCCTAGTGCTAGCCACTCAAGTCCTCATATGAAGTGGTAGTCAGATGACAGCTAGCTCTAGAATCCTCTGACATTTTGCTTGCTCCTCTTATGCTTCTGGTCTGGGGAAATTCAAACGACAGAAAGATGGAGTGCCTTCTAGCAACTCTGCCTGTATATTCTGTTTCCTCCTGGTATCATTGGTATAGGCCATTGGGATTCTTACATGGAGACTTACAGCTCCAAGGCATGTATCAGGACAGACAGAGGCAGATACAACTCTCTGCCCCCTCTTTGCTAAACTACATTCAAAATTCATGCAGAATCTTTGTGTAAACCATTATTAAGATTTGTGTAAACCATTTTTCACTTTAGTTTGAATGATTAAGGAATCAGTGACTGAAATGATGACAAAAGGACAATATGACCACTAATGGGTGGTCCTAATGGATCTGACAGCTCCCGTCAGTAATTTGGGAAACTATCACAATGAAAACTAAGAGGTTCTCACTGTCTGTCTGTCTTTCTCTCTGTCTGTGTCTCTGTCTGTGTCTCTGTCTGTCTCTGTCTATCTCTCTCTCTGTCTCTCTGTCTCTCTCTCTCTGTCTCTCTCTGTCTCTCTCTCTGTCTCTCTGTCTCTCTGTATCTCTGTCTCTCTCTCTTTCCTTCACTATATTTGCTTTTAGATAAATAAAACCGTTTTGTGTGGTATGACATCTGACATGGGCAATATCTATCCCAAATGTTATTTCTCAAAAGTACATAAAAAGAGACTAAAAGGAGCAGGAATTGTCAGATTCCCTGTGGACAGTAATTGTAATTCTGAAGAACATACACGATTGCTCAACAACACTGACAGACTGAGAAATGAGATCTTAGGAATTACCAAAGAAGTGTTTCCAAGGTAATAGAGTTGAACAGTGTTCCATTACCTACAGAAGATGAGCAACGCAGACGCCAGGTTTTCTCTTAAAAGGGCAAAACCTTAAAAAAACAATACAAAACAAACAAACAAACAAACAAAAAA
This sequence comes from Octodon degus, assembly GCF_000260255.1. NCBI lineage: Eukaryota > Metazoa > Chordata > Mammalia > Rodentia > Octodontidae > Octodon > Octodon degus. The sequence goes on from NW_004526337.1 coordinate 3,161, forward strand.
TGTATATAGCACTGAGGCTTTACGGTTCTTTTAAGGAAATACAAAGAAAAAAAATCCTCTACAGTGCGTATCTTTTCGGGCTTGACATTATTTTCTCTTATTTATTTTTATTTAGTTTTGGTGATGTTAGTAGAATGAATGTCACTGAGGAGGCCAAGTGTAATCTTTGTACCAGAAAGAAAGCAGAGACATGAGGCAACCGTGTGGAAAGCTGAGGGAGATTTGCTGCTCATGCTTTCGTCAGGTTAGGTATTTCTTTCAAGAAGCTGCTAGGTTATGGAAATGACAGTATAAGCATACTGCTTTTGAAATAACATCTGCAATATTTCATTACTTACTGGGAATTCTTTTACCTGCATGATTTTTAAAAAGTTATCTGCTCCATTATATTATTATTAATTTTATCTTTAAAGAGGATGAAAATAGTTAAAAATTAGAATTTCACTACATACAATAATAGGAATTCAATGATGGTGTATCTTTTTATGTAAAGAAAATAAAATTTCATCTTCTGACACAACATCTAAGTGAGTTTTGCTGTCCTCTGTGCTCAGCTGCCTCAGTTGTCAGTGCTACTTGTGAGAACTGTGGCCTCGGTCTGGTTTGGCCCCATTCAACATGAGCACCTTTCTCAGATACCTTGCTTTTCTTCTCTACCTGTTAAGTTAGACATAAGAAGCAGTGGAATTCCTGCACAATGATTTGAGGTGATAATGTATGTATCTGATTCATGAACCCTAAAATACAATTTTGAAACAAAGGTTGACAGTGGCAATAGTGGCATGTAAAATTGTATAGATCTCTCCGAAATACAAATTTCAACAAAATGCCCTTATGTTAGCCTAAGGAGGAAATCCTGTACCTTTTGTTTTGGTCTGAAAGTGGTTAATTAAACAGAATATGAGATTCTCGTTTTTCATTTAAGATAAGACTACAAGTAAAACAATTGGAAAGAACTATGAAATAGTTGTACTATATCAATAAATTAATGATGTGGATTAAACCTCCAAATGATAAGGAGAGACCTTCCTGAAACATCCAGATGACCACTTTAGATGATGATTTGGTCTCTAACATTACATCCATTTTGAGACTTTCACCAATTGAAAAAAAAAATCAAATGATGACTATAGTAGACAGAAACAATTTTTTATGTATGTTAAGATCTAGTGTTTTGGTAAATATCATTAGAGTTAAATTAAGGTGATTTTTATTTAACTCACAATAGATGTTATGTTTCTAATGTAATATAATGCTGATAGAAATAACAGTAGTACTTAAAGATGGTTAAACCTGTGATATATTGTTCAAGTTGTGTAATGATAAGAATAAGCATGTCTTTGTATCTGGAAAGTGGTTTAAAGAATTGTGTCTGCTTGCCAAGTTGACAAGGGGTGGATTGTTATGGTTGATACACTGGTCAACTTGAGAAGTTTAGAAGGTTAACAGGGTTCATACTGTGTAATCATCCTGAGCCTGCGCAAGAGGAAGGCACAGAGCTTATGTGGATAGATATCATGCATACACATAAGGGAGGCAAAGAGGTTTGCTTCCCCGTTTTCATTCTTGTGGTTTTTGCTGTCTCCTGTCCCACTGAACTGTTGACCCTGTGCTGTGCCACCTTTCCTTGTAGCCAGCTAACTACACTCTGAAATCTCCACAAACTGTGAGTTAAATGACCCTTTCCTTTCTTACTGCTTGGTGTTGGGTATTTTGTCTCAGCAACAAGAGAAAAGTAAACCAGGATAGCAGATAAGGCAATCTACATCTTACCAAGATGGAATTTTCTTCAAAATTCTACCCACATGGGTTGTTTCTTTTGATTAGATAGTCTAATAATTTAAAAGCCAGTAAAGGTCTCCCTTGATCTGGGTAACAACCTAAGAAGAAAACTGAGAATGCTTTAAGATTTTATAAGATAAAAACATTTTATAAGATAAAAATATTTTTTGCTTACAATTCACCTCATCCCTTCTACACACATATTTTCCTGTTACATATGAATTTCAAAGCACTTATAATCTAAAAAGTTTTATCCACTCAGGAATATTCTTTACTTATTCCCCATCTTTAAACTCCAGTTCTTTTTAATTACTGTAAATTATTGTGTAATTATAAATTCTTTTCAATTTTATTTTATGTTTTAATTTTTGGTACTAGGGATCAAACTCAGAACCAAAGCTGTTGAGTTATCTCCCCAGCCTCTTTTCAAAAGTTTATTAAAAAGTTTACCCCAGGTTTTCTAGACAGATGTTGGCCCCTTGATAATTTCTCTTTCACTGTCTCTGATTCCATTTCTGTTTTTAAACTTTATTTATTTTCTATGTGTTCTATAAAATTTTTCCATCTTCCTCTTTCAATTTCTCTTCAGCTGTGGCTATTTAGGTTATATGTTAAGGGTTTTTTTATTTTTCTTTAATTTCATCACTTTTTCATGGCTTATTTTCATGATCTCTGATGCAAAATGCTTAGATTAAATACCTATCAACTTCACTTTGATAATAACTTTTATTTTAAATAACTTTCCTTGGTTTCTTAAGTAGTTATTTTTATTCTAATATTAAATCATTTTGTATTTTTGTTCTTGTGGTGTTGATTTTATCAAAGCTCACATGAAGCGGAGAACTCCTGCTGACCAGTTAGTAGCCTGCCACCAAGAAAGTGTAGAACCATCTGTCCGGGACACATTGCTTTCAGCTGGAGTGAAGGGATGAGTGAGGTATCTCCACAACTGGGTGTCTGGCCCTCACATCTGTCTGATACTCTTCAGGGCTCCTCATTCATCTGAATCACTATCACACTTCTTTGTCTTAAACTCTGTTCCTGGACACAAACCCTACTTTAAATGCAAGGACATGAATGTAGGGGAGGAGGGTCACAGCATCAGCCACTTTGTACGCTCTCCTTTGAGCAGCCAACTGATCTTTTCAACAGAACTGAATCTTTGTAATAGTGAGGCGCTTGATTTTGGCATTTATCAATATTCTCAGGACACCTTATTAGGTTATCTTCCTTATTCTTTTTTATCAACTGCTCCTTACCCCATTTCATAGCTATATTATTATTTAAATGCTTCCTAGTGGTTTTCTTTCTTCATGTTATGCTATTGTGACAAATTTTTGACTAGGTTGCAGTGAAATAGATTCGTAAAAGTGTAGTTATTGGTTTTATTTATTTTTAATTTATTATTTTTTATTCATTTTAATGAGAAAATAAAATAATGAAACAGTTTCAAAACAGGTAGTAGGACAGTTATAATTAACACATTGCATATTGTTGTCTTCATAATGGTTATTCAGAGAACAAGATGCAGACATGATCTCTTATCCAAACAGCAATAGTACAAACGTTTCTTCTCATTGAACTGAGAGAAAGTAGCTGTGTATCTATCCTATTTTGTACATACATATTTTTTCCACTAGAAAATGGTCCTTTATTTGTAGCCCCCTTTTCGTTTTGTTTTGTCAGAGATGGGTGTGGCATTGCTGTTAGAGAAGCTGTATTTGGAGAAGTCTTTACAGGACCTTTTCATACTTTTTTTTATTTATTTTTATTTTTTTTATTTATTCTTTTTATTTTCTTTTTTTTCAAAGTTTTATTGACAAACAGATAGCAATGAGACAGTTTCAAATCAAATCGGAAGGACAGTTTCAACACATAATACACTGCATATATTCTTCTTAGTGGTTAATTGCTGTACAAGA
>NW_004526338.1:0-466 GCF_000260255.1 Octodon degus
GTCAAGCCATACAGTTATATGTAGAAGATGGGCAAAGCAATGATCCTGAGAACCTTCAGAAGATTTTTTTATCTAGCTGTTAATTGTAAAGATTCTCACCTTAACTATATATACTGTGATACCTGTGAACTAAGCTACTGCACTACCGATGGTAATCTGTAATAGTAGTTTCATGCTTGGAGTGCCCGTCATTCTTGTCTTCTGAATATGGACTGCTCTTCATGACATGCCTGTTGCTGCTATGATGTCTCTTGGGTAGATGGTTTTTCAAAAAGAAGGGGGTGGTGAATGAAAGCAAGAGACTGGAAAAGGAATATTGTGGGACTGTCCTGCTTCAAGGCTGTATGTGGTGAGATTTTTGGACTTATGTATAAACATAAGAAGTGTATAATTCTTTGTGCCTCTTTTTAAAATATATTCTAATTTTTAAATGTTTTTTATCATATTCTGTTCGGACTTAAAGTTC
>NW_004526338.1:1771-2609 GCF_000260255.1 Octodon degus
GTCAGAGGCCAAGGAGATAGCTCAGTGATCTAAGAGCCTGCCTGGAAAGCACAAGGATCTGGGTTTGATCCCTGGTACCATATGTTGTGTCCCCCCAAATCCAGGCATGATAGCACATGTCTGTAATCCCAGCACTGGGACAGCTGCGAAGAGAGGATCACTTCAAGACTGAGCTGCATAGTGAGACTGTTTCCCAAATATAAGCATGTCAGGCATATTTTCATAGTTTAGGAAGGAAATAACTAATATAAAATATCATGGAGAAGCGTTCTTAAGGGATTGGGACTGGAATTCTTGAAAGATCAGTCACAACAGAGGAAGAATAATATGTATCTGTCCAAGAAACTATGAAAAGAACTTCTGGAGCAGACCAGCGAGCAGGCAGCTGAAACATCGTAAGACCTCCTCAGACAACAGAAAAATGAGCAAGATCTCAAGCATTTGCTATAAAAATACAAGCAAACAAGACAGACATGCTATCTGTGCAAGTGATGCTTGTGTATGGAACACATCTTCATGTACGAAGACTGCCTTGCGTGATAACTGAAGTACAGATTATTTCTGTTCTAGTTTTATTTGTATTGTTATTTAGTTCATACAGGAATTTATTGCTGTTGTAATTTTTTACATTTAGTCAGCATATAGTTAATGTAAAAAAGTGTTGATGCTCATTCTAAATCCTCAGTGTATATTTTGTATTTCATTCTATTTTATTGATATTTTATTTGCCTGCTAATTGCACAATGAGTAATATAACTGGAGCCTCATGACAAAAGACACAAGAGCTACGATAAGAGAGTACATTCTGCTAAAGAAGCAGGAAAGCAAAACACGTATG
>NW_004526338.1:3504-4565 GCF_000260255.1 Octodon degus
GTCCCTTCCTGGGGCAGCCTCCTCTATAGGCTAAGACCTCCTCACCACCAGAACTTACTATGGTGCTATCACCTCTCCCAGTGCCACCTTGGGAATCAAGCACCCAACACAAGAACCTCGGGGGGGAGTAAGCCATACCCAAACTATGGCACGCATGCTATTAGGCATCTATTTGATTCTCTTCTTGGTCTGTCTCTTGTTAAGAGGCTAAGAACTACAAAGGGTAAAGACAAAATCCGCCCATCATATGAATATGTATGCAATGAGTTGTACTTGATTATACAAAAGTGTGAGGATTTTTAATTTGTTTGTACTCTCTTAGATTGCCTGTAATATTTCTCACATTCTGATAGGTTAAGTAATAAAACTGTTTTCTTTCTCTACCTTTGGGGAGAAGTATAAAAATATTAAAAAATAAGACATTCAAATTATTCTTCAGTACAGTCCTACATAATCTTATCCTTTCAAAATTTGGCCCTGCAGATATCCCAAGTGTAATAAAGACTCCAGGGCTAATTCACACATTGTTTAAATATGATTTATTTGGTTAACATAGTTAGTGGAAGGCTTAAGACCTCAAAATATCTTAAAAGATGAGGAGGCCTAGGGAGATAGCTGGCAGTCTAAGTGCCTGGCAAGCAAGTGCAAGGACCTAGGCCCCATCCCCAGTACCACACTCTGTGCTGGCCCTAGAACCCCAAGTATGCTGTAAGAGCCACCAAAACCAAGCACGATGGCACACTCTTGTAATCCCAGCACTGGGGAGGCTGAGACAGGAGGATCATTATGCATCCAAGCTGTGGAGCAAGAACCTGTACCAAATAAACAAATAAATATTTTTTAAAAAATCTCAGTACATCATAAATCTTAAGTATATAATACATTATAGACCAATTTCATGGAGTTTCATAAGAGCTTTACCATTTCAGATCTTATATCTTATGTTGTTCATCCAATTGAGTTGATTTGTGTCATAAAATTTTTATTTTCTTGTTTACATGTGGTTTTCCCAACAATACTGCTTGAAGAGACTACCTTTCCTCATGGAGTCACTGAGTCAC
>NW_004526338.1:7786-8207 GCF_000260255.1 Octodon degus
CAGGTATTTTTCATCAAGTATTGATATGTTGAACTTTAACTCTCTACATAATATGATAAAAAAACATTTGAAAATTACATTATATTTTAAAAATAGGATAAAGAATTCTATACTTCTCATGTTTGAACATAAGTCCAAAAATCTTACCCTATACAACCTAGAAGCAGGACATCCCACAATATTCCTTTTCCTGTCTCTTGCTTTCATTCACCACCCCCTTCTTCTTGAACATCCACCTGCCCGAGAGAATCTTAGCAGTAACTGGCATGTCATGACAAGCAGCCCATTATCAGAATACCACAATGACAGGCACGCCCAACATGAAACCACTATTACAATTTACCATCTGCAGTGCAGTAGCTTAGTTCACAGATATCAGTATATATATAGTTAGTCAGGGTGAGAATCTTTCCAATTAACT